>NW_016690186.1:2198349-2200727 GCF_001604755.1 Lepidothrix coronata | reverse complement strand
CCTCAGTGATTATTTTCTCGGGCACAGTGTTATTGCACCAGAGGGAGATGTTTTGATAAATTTCTTTATAGGGAGTCACTTTGTGGCTAGGAACTTTAGCAGCGGTGTTTGGCGTAAAGAGAAAACAATGGTTTGTAATTATTGACCCCATAATTTCGATTTCCATGGGCTCCTCAGTCCCATATGAGGGGGATTCAAAATGTACCTTTGGGCCTTCATTTGTGGGTATTCCAACTAGACACGTTTGAAACAGGTTATTAATGTTCGACAGGGACAGGCAGATGGCCTCACTTCCTGTCTCCTGAGCTAATTTTACCCAGATGTTCTCTGAATTGGCGTAAGCCCAGTTAGGAAGCGCAGCTGCAATTCCCGATGTTCTTTGCTCGGTTCCTAGGTCGAGGAGGATGATGAAGAGGCAGGTACAAGTGTAGCGCATGGTGGATCCCGGTAGATCTTGACTCTCTTTGCTGGGACCCACTTCGGGCCTGCTAGCTGATCTGCTATCTGGTTCCCCTCTGCTACGGGACCTGGTAGAGCTGTGTGGGATCGGGTATGCACTACGTAATACTTGAATTTCCGGCACGTTCAGTATGAATGGTCGGAGAGTTGCACATCTGCCCTCCGGCCCGTGGATGGTAACCACTCCCGAGCTTTGGACAGGCTGTTGTGAGCCACCCACACCAGTAACTTTGATGTTAGTACTGTGGGCTGGCCAGCTGGGAGGCCAGTCCCGGGAAGCAATTATCGTAATATCTGCCCCAGTATCCAAAAGGCCTGTAACAGTAATTTCCTGTGGACTACGAAATCCTGAAAGGGAAACAGAGCATGTTAGAAAGGGCCTCTCTGCTTGCACAGCTGTTGTCCAATTGACTTGTAGTCCACCGCTGATTGTGAGTTCCTCATCTCGTGACATGAGATTTACCAGAGCGGTTATTGAAACCATCTTTACCACTGGAAAGCAGTCGACTTCTATAGGTGGGAGAAAGGCAAAAATGCAAATGAAAATATTATGTTCGTTAAGTCCAGTTAGTAATGTTGGTAATACTGTAATTCCTTTTTCGCGTGCTGCCAGGTGTGAGATGACCAAGTACGTTTCATTTGAGTCTAATTCAGGGTCAGGGTCACATGGTGAGGGTACCACTTGCATAATTTGCTCATCATATTTAAGTCGGACTTTAGGGAAGGGTAGGGCTAATATGATCCACTCTAACTGCTGTGGCTTGCTGGCACCTGTTGAGAGGATGGGCTGCGAAGGATGGAGCGCAGCTGTGGGGGTGTTGGTGTCATAGCGCCACCCCGGGCGCTGGTCTCCCCGTTTCCCGACAGCTCACAGTCACACTGTCTAAGATCTGGCATTGAATTAAAAGTCNCCCCAAGAGACTGTCATCTCCGGTCAGTCTCAAATGACCAATATCCTGAACCGCCTGCATGCAGGGTTGGGTCTGAGGCTGCCAGTGCACCTTTCACCTGCTGTTTCGACCCTTGCCTGTCACTACAGGACTTTTTGCATGTGGGTAAAGCCTTCAAGCCTGTGCAATGGATTTTTTAGGTGAGATGCAGTATGCGCAGAACTGAACCCACCCTTTAATCCTGAGGTTCATCTGCCAGGGCCGAGCGAGCTTGGACGGTGGCAGTGAGGTCCTCGGGACGTAGGTTTGATTAGAGTGACCTTCTCTTAGATGGATGGCCTTACAGGGCTAAGCGAGCTCCATCTGCCTGGGTTTGGGATTGGAGTTGTCCTTCTCCTAGGATGACTGCCAGGAGGCTAATGAGCTCATCGTGCCCAAGAATGTATTAAATCTGGTCCTACGGTTTTGATCTGTCTGGCATGGGCGACCCTACCGGAGGCATGTACCACATGGCTCGCAACCGCACAGGGGTACAGAGACTATGTTCCTATTAGATCGCTTTGGGCAAGTCTTTCATTTCCTGCATTTTTATCACCTACCTATAAACAAACTGAAGGAGGTACCCAGGAACAACCCTTTGTCCAGTCCACCGTTTCAGGATGTAACAGAGCAAAGCAAGTATATCCAGAACATGCCGCACCTGGGCAGTAGCCACAGGAGAACCAAAAACAGACAGACAAAAACAAACAAAGCAATCATTTTGACCCCAGTACCCATCCAGGTGGGGGTGCCTTTCATGGACCCAGCCTGGCAAGGGCCCCCATTATTCTAAAAGAACCCACTATCCACCCTGACCTTATCCTTCCCCCACTGTGTTTCCACATATCTTCAGGCACACTACTCACCTGCAACATTTCATATGGGATTGTGCTGCTCTCCCTCCTGCTGGTCAGTGGACCCCCACGGTCCGCTTGACACACTACGCTAATCCTCCCCCCCCCCCCCCCCCCCCCCCCCCCCCCCCCCCCC
>NW_016690186.1:2149393-2198339 GCF_001604755.1 Lepidothrix coronata | reverse complement strand
ACAAAACAAACAAAGCAATCAATTATTCTGACCCCAGTACCCATGCAGGCGGGGGTGCCTTTCATTGACCCAGCCTGACAAGGGCCCCCATTATTCTAAAAGAACCCACTATCCACCCTGACCTTATCCTTCCCCCACTGTGTTTCCACATATCTTCAGGCACACTACTCACCTGCGACATTTCATATGGGATTGTGTTGCTCTCCCTCCTGCTGGTCAGCGGACCCCCACGGTCCGCTTGACACACTACGCTAATCCTCCCCCCCACCCACGCCCTCCCCCCCCAAACCTGGAACGTCAAACCTCTGTGTGCTCCGAAGCTTCCTTCTCCTCTTTCATGGAGGTGCAGTACCTGCCGGCAAGGCTCTCCTTGTCTCTCCTTTCTCCTGCAACGGTCGCGCCCGGGGGCAAAACCGCGCGCGTGGAGCACACGCGGCATGGGAAAGGCTCCCGGTAGCCCGGAGGTCCCGGTCACGCGGCACGGGAAGCCCCCCCAGCAGGGGGTCCCGCCCCTGGAGCACGGGAAAGGCTCCCGGCAGCCCCACCAAGTAACAAAAATGCTTCATGAAAATGTATCATCTTTAGGAGATGTGTACATGCACTGGGGAAGTTGCAACTGAATAAAGCATTCACATTAAATTCCAGACGTAATAAAATCCCAATTAGCTAAGTTCATTCAGAACAGAGATAGGGCAAATGACACAATCCAGGTTTGTTGAATACCTTGTTTCTAAATCGTGTTGTATGTGAAGATGCATGGTTTTTGAAAGATGTCTTTTGGAAGCATGCCACAAAAATGCTTATCAATTTCATAAATGGCCAAATGTTCCCATAACATATGCACACACCATTTAAATTTATTCCTACCTCTGAGAGACAAGCATTCATGATTTTATTTGTTTCCATGTACCATTCGAGGAAAAGTGTGTGTTAAGTAACTCTGTGCATCTAAAAGCAGCCTAGCTATTTCCGTCTGGCACTAAAAGGAGTGTTTGTTGCAAAGAGAAAAGTGCAAAGAAAAGAGTGCAGAGGAGAATATTCAACAGTTGCACTGATAATAAACTACACAGTTCAGTGACTGCTGATAGAAATATCAGAAACAGGTTTAAAGAATAGTTACCTAACTTCAGGAACCAGTTTGGTGCATTAATTTAGAACTCAGCTAAGGCAATTCTCTACAAGGAGGCAAGAGTAAGTGCTGGTGAATAAGTCAGGCCAACTGTAACAGTGAAAAATGTTCCTTAGCTGCTTCCGAGAGGAGAACAAGAAAGCCAACCACTTCAAGGATGTTCCAGTGGCACCTTTTACACTCCTACTGGAAAACCTCAAATGCCTGTCCACCAATGCATGCAACACAGAGAATAAACAGGCCCATGATACCATTGCAATTACAATGCCAAGACAGCTTATATGTCTGTAATGTTGTCCTGGATGGCTACATACTTTTTAGAAAAGATAGGCCAGCGAGGTGAGGTGGTGGAGGCTGTGGAGTCTCCTTCACTGGAGATACTCAAAAGCCTTCTGGACATGATCCTATGCAACTTGCTTTAGCAATGGGGTTAGACTAGATGATCTCCAGAGGTCCCTTCCAACGCCAACTATTCTGCGATTCTGCAGTGGTGATAAATTTTCAAAATCTAGCTTTTTTTACTTATGTATCTGTATTTCAAAGTCTTTGACTTTTGACAGAATACTGGCAAGAATAATGCCATGTAGGTGTTGCCTTAATTTTCAACACATGTTCTCTTCGATAGTATATTGCTACCATTACAGCTGAATTCAGTTAGCAATATTGACACAATGGAAAGCCTTCTACAATACTCTAAATATTTTTAGAAAACTGTTTTTTCAAGCAAGGAAGACAGTAAGTAGTAACATGAATGGATTCTGATTATAAAATGGGCAGATCTGTGAACTGAGTTAGACTGTAAACTCTGTAATAGTTGTAACTAAATGCATAGCTACAATCGAACTTTACTGACCTATTAGACATTTCCATGTGTTCACCAAACAAATTGCTATTGACTAACTGAATGTCTGTAGTGGTCAGACAGACTGATTAAGTTTATAGAGATTTTGGGTCTTGTTTTGCGAAGAGCCTAACTCAGCAGGATTTTGTAGGATTTGATTCTTATTTTGTTAAATATAAGGTATTTTCAGCTTTCAGAGCTCATGTGGCATATATATTAAACTGTGGATGTAACAAGTTGTAAGGAAAATGTGTGAATATGAAAAAACCTCTTTTTACTATTTAGTTCAGTTTTTGATGATTGACACTATTATTTTTGTACTAGTTATTTTTCACTAATTTCTCCCTCCCATATATATTATTAAAATTATCTTTATATCCTCCCCTTCTATTATACTTCACTGATTAACATTACCTCTTAATATATGGTTCTCAAAATTAAGATTTCTTAAATAAAGAGACACATTAAAAAAAACCTACAAGTAGTCCTTTGCATTTATGACTAGGGTAACCCAAGTAGTATTTGCTTTTTCGTACAGAACAGAAGCCAATTTTCCTGCTGAATTAAAGGAGAAAGAAGATCAATCTGCTGGAAATGGCTATAAAATGCTAGTTTTTCTCTAAAATAAGCAGTAACGGCTGCTGTTGTGTTTTCCATTCACAATGGGGAAACATGTACTTACAGGTCAGATTACTGTTATTTTAGATCAAATGAAACAACAAAGAAAAAAAAAATAAATTTGTAAGGAAAATGTCTCCAAGTGTACTAGGGCAGAGTGTCCATTGTGTGCGTATTAGCAGTGAAAATAAACAAGATTAATTTTTTAACAGAGAAATTGCTATGTCTTTTTTGTTTTCTTTCTTCAATTATAACATTCCCCTGCTTTTTATGAATTATATCCTTGCTCTGCTTCTTATCAGCTTGACTTAGAGAGGGGAAAATAAGGAAACAAAGGTAGTGTGGATAATTATCCTTCAAAGAAAAAATCCCTTGAAATACTCCTTCAGAAGTGATATATCTAAAAAGATGTTTCAATTTGATCCAAAATTTTGGCAGTACATACATGACTTTTTTAATTGCATATCTCACGTAAAAGGCTATATTTTGCATTTTTTTAATTATTGTATTACTAATACCTGGTGAAATAGTTTTTGGTAGCTTAGTACTCTTGTTAGAAAACCTGTTCATAGCTTTATATTACTGTGAGACTAACAGTGTCAGCTGAACAGACAATACTCTTTTATTTATCTGAAAAGACAGAGTTCTCCAAGAGAACAAAACAAAGACAAAAATCCTGTAGTGTTGACAGTAAGGAGCAAACATGTGCTCTTCAGTAACTAATCTAAAAAGAAGATAAATACCTCAGTTCAAACGCTAAAATTAAATAAAAATATAAACCTACAGACATCACAAAAGAAAATCTTCCTTTTGCTTGTTTGTTTAGTTTTTTTGCTAACATCAAGCAGATCTTTAACATGGAGCACTCTAAGTTCATATGACTCAACAGAACAGGCATTGGCATTCTCTTGGTGGCTGACCACCTGGGTGATAGCAGGCTATGAAGCAAAACACATTTAAACATGGACTATTCTGTGTATAAAAAGCTTTTTATAATCATTTTTAAACACTTAAAAAAAAAAAAAAGACAAAAAAGTACCTCTCTGGTTTTGCAGTTGTGTAATAGAATAACAGCATGAACATAAAGATGAATTATTTAATATTCCTGAAATTCACCACTACAAAGCCATTTGTGTAAGCACGAATTGTTCCTGAAGATGATTCTGGAGTACATAACTTTTCATCTTTATTAGTTTAGATCTAGGCACCATCAAAATGACTAGAAATTTCTTCATGTACACTGTGAGTTATTGATGCTTATGCCAGGTTATGTCCACTATCAAGTCCGTTTCTTATCCGCCTGATCACCTCAAGGGGGGAAAAAAAAAAGGAAATTGTTGCATTAGCGTTGAACAAGTAACAATTTTGGTTTTTACGTTAGTACACATAGCAAGGTCATTAAACATTTATTTCTTAGCACTGGCATTTTGTTTTAGTAACCCACTGCTAATTAGAGGAGTTATGTTAAAAAATACTGATATTCACAGCCTTACTACTAGAAACTAAAATCTGGCAGTTGGTCTAGTTTTGCCCTGCAGGTTCTAAAGATAAGACTTATGTTGCTATAAAGCAGTATGTAAGTGCTGAACAATATGATTAGGTATTCATCAGACTAATTCATCAGTCTATTTATTCTAACAGCAAGAAAAATTAGCATGTTGTAAGGGAAAACAATCCTCAACCATTAATCAACTCGGTCTTCCACAGCAAAGAAATTAAAAATTAGACAGAAAGAAGACTATTAACTGATGTCAGGTAGCCAAAAGTTATTTTATTTCTTTCATTAGGTTTAAATAATAATGACATGACATCTAAACAAAGAATCTGGGCATCCCAATTTACTATACAATGAGGCTCTCAGTAAAATTACCAGAGATGAAAATAACTTCCACAAAAAGAAAAAAAAAAGTGTTTAAATCTAAATTTAAAGGAGGGATGGTTGGCAGATAGCATATCCTTCTCAAAAGTCAGAAGGAAACATAAATAAATAAGAGCAAAACAATAAGGTGGGAAGATTGTAGAGAACATTGGGACTGTAACAGTCACAAAAGGAAATGAAAGCAGAGATATAAACCAAGATAAGACTATGTGAAAATTTTAAAGTTGAGGATGTCCTAGAAAACAAAATGCATTATACTGAGAGAACAGCCATCAATAATGAGGTTTTTGGGATGAATAATGGAGCTAAAAAAAGGAAGAGAGATTATGCTGCATTTTGAATAGAAAGTTGACAGACTTGGAAGTTGAATGGAAAATGTTGCTAATCAAACTCTTTGAGTAGAGAAATAACTTAGTCCTAACGTGGATTTTAATCCATTCTATAACTGGCATTGAGATTTAAACCTCAAACTGCATTCAACTGATGTTTGTTAGAAGCAACTTGGTGTATACAGTAGTTCACTCTGTGGAAGAATATTCCATTGGAAGTAATCAGTGCCTGTCACCTGTTTCCCTTGACTGTTTTACTTAGAGAATTCATCTATTTCAAAATATGCTGAACAACCTACGGGTAAAACTATTTATTACTGAACATTTGCTTTTTAATGTTCTGATTTCCTATTTTTCTCTCTCTCTGTGCAGAATTCAAGTGCACCCTCAGAATTTATCAGCATTGTGGAACTGAACTGTTGCCTTCGAAATGGGTCCTGGATCCTCGTTACATGGCTGTGCTATGTTATATCATCTAAGATTAGCACCATGATAGCTTTTATGATATTTCATCTCACTCTATCATGAGACTCCTCCATACAGTAATCCTCAGGATTTCTTTTATCATCTGAATTACACTGCCACATCTTTGCTGTGCAGTTTCGGTCATCACAGTTGTTATAATTATATTTTTTGTTCAATATGATTAATGCAGATTCACCAAATCATATTGCAAGTAGCTGTCACAATTTATGTTTTTGAAGACATAGATCAACAGTGAAGCAAACATAATGTTAAAAGTGTCCAGTTAATAGATTGCCCTATTTAAGTGCATTTGCTGTTGCAAGTGCTTGGTATTGCAGGTTTATTTTATCAGCATTCTTGACTGAGGACATATGTGTTTTGGATTTGAAGATGTTGATGACTTTTCAGGCAGCTAAATTTACATAAGATCATAAAAATTTACATAAGATCATCAAATTTACATAAGATTATCATCATATGCAGACCATCTCCACCCGTAGACTCGAAGCTCTTGTGAGTCACAAAGTTTCTAATAAAGTTTTGATTCTGCTCATGACATTTTTCCTAGATTTTCTATTCAACAAAATTTGTATCACTTGTACCTTACCCAGAAGAGAAGGCTGATTGATTTTCTGTTCAGATCTCTGCAACTTCATCAGTCAAACAGAGCAGAACAACTTTGTCTTGTACCTTTCCAAGCAGTTGTCAGTAAAAGAATGCCCTGATGATTATCGTATGAAGACTGATTTCATTTCCTTGCTCACAGAGGGAAACTGATAACATCTTTGAAAACTTTTTCGTAGGCCCCTCAAATACAGAATACCAAGTTTTCTTACCAACTTGTGCAAATAATATAATTTGACATTTGGTATTTATTTGTTGGCTTTCACAGCTGCAGAGATACTCAGTGAACTTGAAAACTGATCAATTATTGGAAACGGTTTGTAATTATCTTGCACTCATTGTATACCATATAACTGTTATGTTTATTATGTTAATGACTAACCCATTTTTTCCAGAAGCATTGTGTGACACTTAGTAGAAGCCACTTATTGACACTGCAGCAGAAATTTAATTTTCTGACTACAGACCATACACAGCTTTGAATTCATCAGAAACAAGTTGTGGGGGGGGAGCTAGGGGGCTGCAGGGACTTGGAACAGTGTAAAACTAGGCTAAGTATCTGTAGCTAGGAAGCTAAAGAAGTTTTCTCCACTGTGAGTGAGCAGACAGAGCAGCAGCAGAAGCAGCGGCAGAACAACACTGGCTGGAGGAAAGCAGCAGAGAGCCAACAGATAAGAACTGAAAAAACAGCAGAAACAAACATGCAGCCGAGCAAAAGAGACACGGAGTTGTCCGAGAGAGAGAGAGAGAGAGAGCCAGGAGCAGAGAGCAAGACTAAGCTCTACAGAGACAGGGTTTTGGGGGTAAGAACTGAAACCAAAAACCCCAAACTCCTTTTGTGACCTTTCCTAAGTGGAGAGGATGGAGTCCTACTGAATGGAAGTCCTAAATGCAGCAGCACTGTAGAGAGGAGCTGAAAAGCTCAGGCGTCCTGGAAAGCTGGACCGGGACGATTAAAGGAATGTGGAGGGGGTGACCTTGTCCCCCCTCGCCACTGCTGCCAAGCTAAGCTAGCAGCCTGCGATCAGAGCACAGAAGCTCTGATAGAACTCTTGAGGTAGAGGCCTTCAACTGAAAGCTGCCCGAGATGTTCTGACTCAGGGGTGAATCCCCTGAGGAAGGGAACTTCATGGGGGTCTTACATCCCATGATATGACGTGGTGAAGCGAGTTTTGTCCCTGCTACGCAGCCCATGGAAGAGAAGACCCTCGCTTGGAGACAATGGGCCGAGGGGCTTGGATACCCCCTCATGTGTACTGGCAGAGATCCAGCTACAGTTGCTGCATGAGAAGAAGAGAACCTGCTGCCTTAGAGACTGCTGCTCTGAAAGTAGAAAAGATCTTTTCCTTCTTCCCTCATGGGCTTTTATTTGAGGGGAGAAGAGATTTGATCCATTGTAAATACTTTTATGTCATGGTAGAGATAGTTAAGATTGTATATAAGGTATTGTAGTATTTATTTTGTACAGTCATTGTAATATATAATCCCTTTCCCCCATTTTGAGTCTTGTGTGGTGTCTGGAAAAACCATCTCACACTGGGTTGAGATATGGGAGGGGGTTTGGACTAGGGAATTGGATTTTGGGGCTCTCGAACCATGACACAAATGTAAAGCTTTTTTTGTCAACAACAGATGAAAGCTGGAGTCATTTGGATGATTTTTTTACCAACTTTCTTTCATAAAATTTTATTGCCCATTATTTGGAATAAAGATATTTTGCTTCCCCTCCAGAAAAGTTATTTAGTGTTCCTCAAGGTTGGGCAGACAAACTGAAAACTGGGTGGTAACTATGAATTTTCTGTACAGAGATGACACAAATTTGGAAAAAATGTAATGAAAAAAAACAAAAATCATACTGTATCACTTGGTGTGTTTTTTTTTCCTGCTTGTTTCATCAAAACTGTCGTAAAAAAGAAAAAACCCAAATAGCAAACCCACAGCACATTTGGCTTGTTTTTACTGTGCTATTCAAAATCCTAATTAGTAATTCAGTTTGAAACTCTATATTTAGTGCATATATTTAAGCATTGAGTTTTGCCACCCCAAAACAATGGTATCTTTTTAAGTCATGGCATTAAACTATGGAAATTATTCAAACCTTTTGGACCTCTATTTCGCCATTATTTTCTAGGATAACTATATATCATACTAAGAGTAACAGTGTTGAGAAGCAGAAAAGGTCTTTGGAAACATTAAGACAATGCAAAAGGAATTAAATTAGAATGAGCAAGAAATATAGGAACATGTTGTTTAGCAGAATAACTGTTTTCACCCCTTTTAGTCTGATTTTTTAAAAATAATTTCTAATTCCTATGTGATAGAAATGAGATGTAAACTGTAGGTCAAACAGAAAACAATACAACTATTGGCCCTGTTCTGCAAAGCATTACATACAGAGTAACTTAAAAAAAAATTAAACAATATTATTGCCAATTTCATTTGTGTTTAGATCTTTATGAATTTGAAGGTATTTTTAGAAAGATATTTCCACTATTGATGGAGGTGAGGGGAGGAGGCAGGGGCAGGAGATCACTAGACTTTCCCAATAGTCATATATATACATATATATATATATCTCCCCCCACATCTTCTTAAACTTGTATCGCTACATTAACATTTTTTTTTATTTTGCATTCATCTTCAATTATTGAAGTTGTCTTTATGGGAAAGAATCATATGTTTAAGTTCCTTCTTTACAATACAGTATAGCTCAAACCTAGCACTATGAATTTTGAGCAAGAAATTATGCATGACACACTTTATCTAAAATGTAGCTCTAGGAGACTATGGTTGGTGGGCACATCTTTGAATCATGTCTTCCTTGGATCTTTCCTCTCACCAAGAGGAAACTCTTGGGGATCTGTAACATCATGCTACCTATCCAAATATCAGCAATGCAATGGACAAGTGGAAACAAAGTAATCAGTGAATAACTGTTTATTCATATGGGCCTAATACCATGCTCTGGTCAGCCAGTGCAAAAGTCTCTGTGTCCTTCCATCTGTCCTCAACCTGACATATAACACAACTCTTAATCCAGGGGAGTGGTTTCTACAGAAGTTCTTTCATAAATCTAGACAGGGCACGAATAATACTTTAATGGAACCATTTAAATCAATGTAATCTATTTGCCTACATTTTATATTGCCACCTCTGGGCAAAATATCTCTATTTTAGGGCCTTTTCTAATTCAGAAACTAAAATACAAAGATTCAGTGTGTGTAGGAACTAGTGAGAAAGCAACTATATGTACATCAAGTATTACTTTAAGACAGTGCAGATTTAATCTAATTTAATGCCCTAGTGTAAATTTATTTCAAACTGTAGGAATAATGTTCCTTCTAATGTAGCTCATATTTTTTCCTCATTTCAAATCCTCTACAAGCAGCCACCTTTTACGAGATTTGTTCCCGTGCAGTTCTGAGCTCTCTAACCTGCCATTTAAGTTGCTGAGAATAAAAATAAGATTAAAGGATTGAGTATGTAACATTTTTATAGTTTTGTTTTAATTCTATTCTTTTGAGTTAGAATGATTTCATCACTAGTACGTTAAACAGTTATTCTTATGGAATTGTGAAGCTGAGTTGCCTTGGCTGAGTTCATGATAACAAACTCAGTTTCACAGGGTCCTTAATTGTTTAGAAATCTTGAAAATTATATAGTGAGATGAAGCATTTAGACTAGTGTCCACCCGAAAATCAGTTTCTACGTTCTCAAAATAATGTCTGCTTCATCAAGCTCTTCCCTAAACAGCAATTACATGGATATGCTTTCTGCCTTGTTCTGCTTTTTTAATATATATATTCATAAATATCACTTTGTGAACAGCAAATTGTGCCTTACCAATTTCTCTCTCACTTTTTTTCTTTCTCCCAGACAAGGAATATATGATTTATTTTTTTCTTTTTTTATTTGGGCTCCATTTAAACATATAACATAATTAAGGTATAGACTTTTTCTACAAGGACTACCTGTATGAAATTTTTTTTAAGGTTTTCCTTTTAAATTGCTAGGATTTGGTGCTTTTTATGGTGTGATTGCAAAATAAGCAAACAAATGACAAATAAAATGTTTAATAGTGTTATTGCAGTAAGAAAGACCAAGCTGGAGAAGAAGCATCTTTCTGTTGAACCAACTGATAAGAGCTATAAAAGGGAAAAATTTTCAGGCACACTAACTTTCAACAGGTCTGGCACAGACAGATCAAATAAGCAGCTATGTATAAATTGAGAACAATAACTTTAAATTTGGGAAAGGAAAATATCCAGACTCTGCACAACAAAGATAGAGACAGGGGTTGGCATCTCCTTGACAACCAGGAGTGAGATATTAGAGATGGAAAGGTATTTTTTGTGAAAAATTTTCATTCATTACTGTGTAGTTTAACTTCTACAGATTGTCTGTAAGAATTTATCGTGGTACACAGCAATTTCACTGGTTCAGTGTCTGTGTGTTAATTCAGCTTTCTGAAAGAAAATAATATGTTTGTGTAGAATCCATGAAAATTAGTAGGGGTATCCTGTCAGCCACTGCCATAGATAAACTCATCAAATCAACTTATTAAGGATAGGAGCACACAAGGAAGAATCAAAGACTGGTTTTCATGCAACAACTATTCTTTCTGCCTCAACCTTCAAAATCTGAATCTTTAAGGGAGATCTGCAGAGTAGCTCCAATACATAAGATGGAGGGCAAAATTCTAAAAAATGTTAAAAGCCATGGACATAATGTAGAAGATGCTGAGACCGGAGACATCAAAAGTCCCACTTCTCACCCGCTGCTAGAAGTTCATTCTCTCACAAATGCAAAACTCTTGTACAACCCCTTGCTGAATCTGCCATCTTTTTGCTTGTTTGTATCCTATTATGCCATATTATCACTAATTTTCTACCTCAACGTGTATAACTGATTAACATAATTCACAGGTTATTGTTCCCAACCTGGTCTTGGATCAGCATGATTATTTATCTGCCTGTCAGGACCAGAACCATTACGAGAATTTGTCCATTTTTCCAAATATATCAATCACTCAACTAAAGAATCTATTTCTTAATACAAGTCTTACTTTATCCAAGCATCCAGTTTACTTAAATATTTCCAACTAAAATGCTAGTATGGTCCTTCAGTTCAGTGGCCTGTCTGAGAGACAGAGTGGTAAAAGGCAAATTTTTAAAGAAATCTACATAGAGTAGGAAAAAAATTGGACAGAGTAGATACATATCCTGAAAACAATGAACTATAAGCAAGCTAGTATTACTTAAAGAACATCTTGCAAGTCTTGTGACTAGTTTGATGAAAAGCATTGGATATGAATAATCAGCTTCAGTAAAAAGAGTGTGAATGGTAGGAATTACTTCATACTTGAATATAAAAGAAAACATCATTATACTGTTGTATATGCTTAGATTATATCTGGTCTTAAATATTTATATGCTGTCACTCTACCTCGAAATGTGAACAGGTATATAGAGTGATATAAATGCTGATTAAGGGAGTCAGGTGACACCTCTAGTAGGAGACATTGAATAGACTGTGACACTACATCTCAGAAATTACCAGAAGAAGGCATTATGAAGGTTTTAAGTGGTAAGATGAAAACAGAATGGTATTTTTTTATATTTTTTTTTTTACTGTACAAGAACACAGCAAATAAAATGATCAGACAGCATGTTGGAAACACATAAAAGGCAGTTTTTCAAGTGGCAAGCAGTCAACAGCTGAAGTTCTTGCCAAGATGTTTACAGTCCAAAAGCATAAATAGGTTCATAAAAGATTAGATAAATACATGAAAAAAATACCCTAGAAAGTGCTATTAAACACAGATCCTTTGGCTGAGGCAGTCCCTAAGCTGCAAATTGCCAGAATTTTTCATTGCTCTGCTGCTAAAAGGAAGTTTTACTTAAGTAGTGTTGACCCCATTCAAAGACAGGATGCTGGGAAAGATGTATCTTTAATCTGACCTAAGGCACCTATACATACGTACTTACACTGCCCTGAAAAACTCCAGCTCAATTTGAAACCATAATTCCAGCAACTACTTTGATGTCCCGCCAAGCTCTAAACATTTTGCTAAAGTATTACCTTCTACAGCAATATTTCACCTTTTGTGTTGCATAGTATATTCCCTTCTTCCATCTCTCTTTTTGACTGAGCCACAGTTTTCACTAAAGCAGAGGTTATAGCTCCGTTAACACATAGGTCAGTTTTATTTAAATGGCACCATTGAACCATGACCAGGAGGATGGGGTGTTGTAACTGGATGCTTCTACTCAGTAGGATATACATTTCAGTTGAAACCTATCAGTAAGTGTCATGATATCAAATAAGAAAGAATGACATCTAGCAGCCATCCTCATTAAATGGAAAAAAAGACATTAAAAATAAGTGGACAGTTTTTCCACTGCAGAATTTAATAAAGTGAGTAGCACACAGTTGAATGAGGGGGGGGGGGGCAGGAAGCTGTCAGTAAGTGTCTTTTCATATATATATAAAAAGAACATTTCATATTTTGCAGAAGGAGACTATTTGAGTTACGAATTAAATGTTCTCACTTGGGAGACAGTATTCCACCAACTCCTAGGACAAGATGGTGAAACAGATGTCACAAAATTCAGCTGGGTCTTTTTAGTCAATGGGTGAAGAGGTCTGGCCTGATCTGACTTCAGGTCCTGATTACCTTTGCTCATCAGTTAGATCTCCCTGTCCCAAGCTGAGTGTCAGCATGCAGCTTCAGTGTTTTCCCCTTCTTTTTTTTTTTTTTCCCCCCCAATCTCTACCCTTATTTCCAACAAACCAAGGTCACCATTTTTTCCTACTTGTAGTCCAAGTAATGCTTTTAAATGCCAGGCCAAGTGGTACAATAGAAATTGTTCTGTAGAGGGTCAAAAGCTCACAGAGCCAGAAAGAAAGTATTTTTACCATACCTGTTACATAGTGGTAGTGAATGCAGTAAGCTCTTGCTTTTACAGTGTTCAATATACTTACTTCAGCTGAAGTGAGTCAGAATGTGCCATTAGCCAGGTATTGTCCATTTTTGTGTGAGGGTTCATTTTGTTCCATCTCTCTGTCCTTTTCTGATCCCTCAGAGGCTTATATTGCTCACAGGGTCTCAGGACAATTGGTTGTGCTCAAGTCAATCACCACAGGCTGTGTCATGCAACCAGAAATAAATAATTGAAGAGGCAAAGGGAATTGAGTTCTGAGAACTGGAATACAAGTCCCCGGTAAGTCTGTCACTTCTGAAATGGCAACCTGTCTCTTCGGAGATGTGGGTACTTTTCAGTTTGTCCAGTGCAGGAATTATTTGAGCAGTCACAATACCAAAGGATCACATTGTCAAAGAGAAAAGAGGAAAAAAATCTCTCTTTCCACCTTCTGTTCAGGGCCAATGATGGTCATTTTTTAAACACTAGATAATACTTCTACCAAAACCTAGGTAAACAAATAAAAGAGAAAATGAAAGTATTTAAGTATATCTAACAGGGAAAAAAAAAAAAAGGTGGTTTTCATCAGTGCAATTCAAATAATTGAAATGAGAATACTAAAACATGAGTATCTTTCAAGATTACCTTTACTTCCAGGGAAGTAAATTTACTCCTCTATACTATAGAAAATATGTGTTGTAGTTTTAACTAACATTTGCATTTTGCAAGGACAACAGGTTAGTGAAGCCACTCAACAAGCAAAAAATTAAAGCAGAAGTACTCAGTATCTGGTCATTGTCTGTGCACAGGCTGTGAAGAAACACAATCCAGATAATATCTGAAGGCAGTTTACAGAGCTAGTGTATAAAACTAAACAGATGAACAGTGATCCTTGATTTCTATAAAGAAATTTGGCAACACCAGGTGAACAAGTTTATTAAAAGTGTTGGTGAGCACTGGGAAAACACACAGAGAACTAGGGCTGATAAGAAGTATGGAGACCTTCCTTTAGCACTTCATAATTCCTTATGTCTTTTAAACTGTTGACAACCCAGTTGAGGCTGTGATGGTTCTTTGAGCTCTGACACAACAGCTGACTTATTTATGGCAAAAATTCAACAGAAGAGCTCTGTGGACTCTTACATGGTTAAATTCCAGGGAAAAATAACATGGAATTAATTCTGGATATTTTTTTAATTTCTTTTTAAATAATGAAAAAATAATCTCCAAATCCAGCATAAGATATTATGGATCCTTCTGCTCCAGAGAAGAAGAAAAAATACAGTTAAAAAACGATCTCAAGGGGTTGGTACTTTTTGAGAGAGCAATCTCACATTGCATGTTTTACAAAAAAAAGCAAAAGCATTAAGACTTCCTTCCTTCTGCTGTGAGCAGGAGTTATGTCATTCAGCAACAATCCCAAGCAGAGCTACAAGCAACCCGTATGTTTTACTGGTGCATAAAGATGAAGAAGAGCATTGTGCTTAACCAGGTACTTCTCTTTGAAGTATATTCCTAAGGGGGAGATGCCAATCGTGCTGCCATCTGGTGGCTCGTGTTTAATACAGCTGCCTTGGCTTAAACTATTCAAAAGGTAGCATAACACAGGGCACCTGTTTGCAAACTGATTCAAACAAGGTATTCAAGCATAAGTTGCTGCAAATGGATACTTTTGCAAGTAACAGTTCACTGATTTCTTGACAGTTAATTTTGGCATCTATATAGAGGGCATGCTGTGATAACATTTCTCTAATTTTTTGAATTCGTAATTGAAGGCAAAGGTTCAAGGAAAATGCTGAAGAAGAAATTTAACACTTTATTGAGATAGCTGTGTTAGTAACACTACTAATCTATACTAGACTAATGAGGAAAGTGAAGATAGCAAGGATTAAGCAAATAGTGAATAAAACAATGTATAAATTACCATTTAAAAGCATAAAATATAATAGGGACATAAACTACAAAAAAAAGAGTGTGTCATCAATGCTCTACTGTAATCAAGTATAGCCTGAGTCTGTAAGGTCACAGAGTACAGTTTATACTGTGGGGATATATCAACCTGGTCTGTAATTAGTCTTCTATAAAATGGTCTTGTAACTATTCTGCAGTACATGGACAGCTAAACATGAACAGTGTGATGAAAAAAAAGAATATTCCACTCAGGTTGAATATTTAATATTTATTACTCCAGTGATATTCTCACAAAGTTGTCTAAACAGTTTTGGTAGCGAAAAAAATATATGGATTAAAAATATTTAGCTCTGTCTTTGCAATTGAAATAGAAAATTATTAGCTTTTGTATTATGTTGGTCTAATTTTCGTATGACTTCTTCTCATAAAGTATATTCTATAAATAAGATTATATTCAATTTATTCTGAATGGGCAAAGGTGCAAAAAACCCTGCTAGTTAAATGTGAAACCTTAGTTAGAAAACAGGTGACAATTAATTTTACATTTACATTTTACAAGTGCATACTCCCCAAGAAGCTTGCTTGCACAAGTCAAAGCTCTAATACTTTGAATGTTACTATGAAATCTACATCAATTACTTGTTTTGCTGGAGAAACAGTTGAGAAACAGCACTCTTCAGGTTTATTGGAACAATTTAAATTGAAATAGTCTACCACCACTGCTGCATCAGTTATGAAAACAAAATTTAACAAGGTAATCTATAATTACCATGTGTTATCAGCCCAATATTTCAAAAAAAGTGTTACTTTGCTACTTCATTTTCTATTTCCTTATAAAGCCATGAACATCAGCATGCATCTCTCTACCAACCATATTCACTGAGTGAATGTAGAAGACAATTTCTGTGCTAAACTGGGGCAATTTAAAGCGCAATGTTTTCATTTTACCTTGTTACTCTGTTTTGACTACTATGCATCTTTTGTTTACATTAATAACCTCAAATGTCTTTCTAATATAATTCATGTTGACATCGAATGGCAGCCTGTACAAATTGCAGTTTCAGTTGACTGCTTGCAAAATGATTGTCAATAAAGTAAATCTAACTACTGGGATTGTACAGATCCAACAGCATGCAAAAAACCATATTTTCCCTGTTTTTTAAAGACTTAAACATTTTTGTCTATGAACATATACAAACAAGTTGTGAAGGATAAGAGATCTTTTGTACAGGCTTTTTGTTTTTTCCCCAATGATCATAAAATGATAATAAAATCCTTTTTAAGCAGGAGACATTCCTTTTTCACTCAGAGGAAAAATGCTGTTCAGGTAGGAAACTGAACAAAACACTAATGAATAAGTAACTGTCATCAGCAATTTGTGTACAGTTACCTAAGAACGTGATAAAAAATTTATGGAGATAACTATAAATGGAAGAGCATAAATTAAAGGGTTTGAACAATTTCTTTTATTTCACTGGAAGTAGACAATATCACATATTAAATTTGTATTTGTATTTTTAATTTACTATGAATTTAGTCCTATATTCTAAATGAGGACCTAATCTGACCTGTCATAACTTATCATGAAACTTTTTCATTGATTCTTACTTGCTTTTAAGACTTTTATTTGTATTCTGCTTCCATGAGGCTCAAAACCTTTCTCCTTCCCTTCCCTGTACCTCTTATTCTCCTAAATTCAGTGAAATAATTGTAAATAAAGACAGAAGAAGTGACAACATTTCTTCAGGAGGTGAAGTGGATTAAGTAGAGTGAGACATCCTGTCAAGTAGGGGTTATTTTGCTATTTACCATAGTTAAGAGTCCTAGTATGAAAGAATAAAATGAATTAACCTGGAGGAGGTCAGTGACTGTCTTTGAAACATGCTGACTGACATTTCTGATTAGAGGGGTTAATCCATTGCACTAAAGTAGTTGATTAGCCAACTGCCTGATACCTTTATGTGCCACTGGGATCAAATAACATTTTCTTTGATATTGCAGAAGAAAATATTGCCCCCCCATGACATCCCACCTTGAAAGGGAAGGGAACACACAAGTGCACAGATGCTCATGGTCAAAAAGAAATGACAAAAGTCAGGGGATCTGCAAAAGCTTACAAAGTTTTTATTAGTTAATTTTTTACTTGGTATGGAAATTGTTAGTTCCTTGTCTCCTAGTGTAAGCATACGATGGTGGGTTTTGAATAAGGGGTAGGGTGAAAGAGAAGAGAGAGAGACTAGAGAGAGAAAGAGGTAAAGAGAGGAAGAAAGAAAGAGAAAGAAAAAGAAAGAAAGAAAGAAAGAAAGAAGGAAAGAAGGAAAGAAAGATCACCATCCCATGTCGATCCAGCTGATGGGGTGTCCAGGGTCCTGGGGGCAATGCTTGGGCTTTGTAGGGGTACCTTTATGTAAACAAGTTTCTTCTGCCACTGAGATAAGTTTCTTGCTCTCTATGCAAGTTAGTTATCATGCACAACTTGTTATTCTAGACGCTTCTGAAAATGGGTTGGTCTTTTGGTGCCTTTGGTGGTCTCAATCCCTTCCTACTGGGTTATCCTTTGGTCAACAGTTCATGCCTACACTTACGCTGTACGGTGTTGTGCCTATCTCCAGGATCCAGAACAAAGACATTTGCCCCAGAAAAGTTCTGCCCTACCTCCATATGGCCTCCTTGTCCAGCCACATCCTGTTCTTTCTCACAGTGTGTTTTTGGGAAGAACACTCTTACCAAGAGTCCTTGGTTGGCTCCATGGCTATCCAACTATCAGTATTTGAGACATGTACATTAGCACCTTCTCTTCTGGGCTTCTGCACTCCTGGCTGACTTTCTCAGCTTAGCATATAGCTCTTGCTCTAATTCTCTTTCGAGCAGGACTTGCCATGATGTAATTTCAGTAGGGTACCACCTTGATTTTCCAATACATTGAACCTCAGGGAAAACTCCACGTCTCAGCACCAAACATCTCCATTGCCAGTGGCTCGTCAGTGCTTGTGCAATGTGGTATCCAGTGTTAGCTGCAGACAGTGTAAAAAATTGTCAGGGGCTAGGGACACTGAACCAGTCACCATAGTCCATGTCCTGTATTCTCTGGCATAGAAGGAATGAGTGTAATCATAATAAAAGGGTTAAGAGTTAGTATCACAAGTCCAGTTTTAGGCTGGGAAAAAAACATTAACAGAAACTTTTCTCATGAATGCTTTATTTTTGAAGGTACTGAGGCAGCTTGCCCAGGAGGCATACAGTAAATACTGGGCAAAGCAGTTGTGTAGCTCATGAGGATAGAAGAAATGAATATTACAGCCCAACGGCTGAAAAACTGGGACATGGCCTGGCAAGAGACCTGTTCATTATGTGACTGGCTGTTGACTGCCTCCAGTCTGGGTCCATCTGTTCTTCCTCCATCCTCTCATGAGCCCTACAGCTCCCACTGTCTTCAATGGCAGTTGATTACGGGCTACTTGATGGCAATGCAGCTTTAAAGAGACTGTGTAACACTGATGCCATAATCTCAGATCCATTAAAAGCACATTGCAGTGGTGATATTTCTCTAAAAGAGGTAAGAAATCAAATGGTTCTCTTTCTTTGTGGTAGTCTGTGTGACTTCCAGTTATATGCAGACACACTATATAGTTTTTATTTATTGTATCACTATTGAAAAAACAGAAGATCTATGAGTAATTCAGACAGTCAGCCTCTGGTATTCAGCTGGTGATCATTTTGTATAGAACATGGCATTTTCTATATCCAGCAGTAAAAAGCAAGGCTGTTAGAAAGACAAGAATTTTCAGCAACATCCTTTTTTGTTGTTGTTTTCATTAAATAAAGCAAAAATTTGCAGTTATGACTGAGGACTCTATTTACTTCTCAGGACTGAAATGTGATACAAAGTCTGTTTTTTCACACCCTATTCAAACTGAGGAAGGCCAAAAAAACCCAGAAAATAAAAAACCCTGATGCACTCAATTAATGTTTCTTGTCAAATTTCTGAAGGCAAAATTAAGTTACTGCTCTTGTGATTCTTTCTAGTCTTATTTCTAGAAAATTTCAAAGCAAAGAGAAAATGGAAGAAAAGTGCCTTTCAGTGAGTCTCCTCAGATTCTTATTTCTGTCTAATATTTTTTATGCTTAGGAAAGACTCGTGTGCATCATTTATTTTGCAAACATACATTTAAGGACAGAATTTGTTTGAGATCAGTTACTCATTATTAAAAGATATTACCTTAATATTTTTTATAACTAGTAATCTTTGAGCATTTTCTCAGTTTGACCTTCTTCTTAACTCTTTTTCCTGTCCTTTATAAAGAAGTGCTAAAATACAATGGAGTTGATTTTCAGCCTATGCTGAAAATGAGCGTATTATGGACAAGATACTTGTGATTGGGGTCATCACTATAATTAGTTTAGCAACACAATTAAGTCTTAATCAATTGAAGTCACTAAGCACTGTAGTAAACAGTGCAGTACAAATAACTGCTGAAAGTAATTTAGATAATGCTTCTTGCTAAATTCTACTTGTACTGTCAACTGCTCTAATAAAAAGATATTTTCCTGGGAGGCCTTGCTTTGAAAACTATTTTAATCTTTCTGCTCTTCAAATATAGTAAAATTAAACCTTAACCTATAGCTGGTTAAGCTTCCAGGAGCTTGGAAGACAGTTATTGTTTTTGTTTACAATAAAAGTCAATAAAAAAAGGCAAGCATACTTAGAGCACAAAAAGGAAAATCATTAACTTCTCCAGCCCACATTTTTTTCAAGTGTTTTTTTTCAGAGACTGCCCTTCAAACTTACCTCTCAAAGCTACTTCTTTTCAATCCTTCTGTCATATGCCTGCATGAAGCTGATCAGAAGGTTGAAATTCAGCCTTCAAGAATGCCTCACAGCAGGAAGAATTTAGCATTTGATCTTTTCCTCTGTTCCATGCTGTGTGGAAAATATTTCATTTTATAAAGTAAAAAGGTGTTTAAATGGTGAAAATCTGTATGTAATCTCAGAGAAAAAGAAAAAAAAATAAACACCAACAAATCAAACAAACATGCCTAAAATATAGTCAGGAAGGACAAAGTATTTACCTTTTTTTTAACAATCCTTTACCCCACTCTCTGTTTTTATAAGACTATTTTCACTAAATGGATAATCACATCATATCATAGCAGGTTGGACAAATGGATGGAAGGTCCTTGATTTTGTTTTATAGAAACATCACTTTTTCACCTTTAAAGTTACATTTTGTATACATACACGTGTAAACATAAAATATATAGATATAAAAATAAGGGTGAAAGATCATTAATAAATATCATTATAACTGTCACTATTTTTGTGTTTTTAATCATATTTTATGTTCTTCCAGTCAAGCATGAAACAGAGTTGGTGTTTTGCTTTTCAAAGAAATTAGTTCATTCTTAAGTTTCTTCTTATGTCACCTTAACTGAGGAGGAGGGGAGTCTGTTCTGCTCCACTGATAATATCATGACTTACAGAACTCATGTTTACTTTCAAAAATTGTGTGTTGTTTAATTGGAAAAAGCAGATGTCTTATATGGTGCTATTACTGGTACCTTCTGTATTGAAGAAAATGTATAGCCTTGTATATTTGTTAGCCGATGTTATCACATATGTCAATATCTAAATAATTGAATTGAATATGGTTGCAGACAGATAAAAGACAATGAACGTGATAGGACAGCATTCCTAACACTACAGTCAGTGTTCACACCTGGGTTTGAAGTATATGCCTGAGTTCAAGTGTGTAGTTTTGGTTTCAAACTTTTAACTTTCCTCTTCAGCTGAGTTTCTTCTATGTCAGAGCCAAAGATATGTGTTGAAAAAATTAAGGTGTATTCTGTGACTGAACACAAAAAATCTTTTCTGTTTCAGAATAATATTAGCCTCCTCTGTCATAGCCAATAACAGATTTTTTTTTCCTCTTGCAAGAAACAGAAGGTATTTTTTTGACTAGAACTCTTCAGAATGGAATAGAAACAGAAATGTGTGTGAAAGGAGACTCTCCACTGTGAAGAACAAGGCAAAAATTAGCAGAAAAGTAATCTCCTTCTTTATAATTCTGTTTTGCTATATTTGATTAATTAGAAGAACCCTCCTGCCCTTCTTGTCCCAAGTTGTTATGTCAAGGGAATGTGATATTAATTGAAAATTCTTCTTTCCCCTCAGGTATCCAAATGTTCATATGGCAAGATTAATCCTTCCTGTTAATTTGATTACTAATAAAAAATTACAGTTTTTATTTATTGCTCAGTTTAATAATTAATTTTCCCCTTCTGCTATTTGACAACACTTTACTACACAGGGATGGGAATCACAAATATTAAAGACTGACAGATTTCTGTCAATTTATTTCAGAGTAAAATTTGTCCCGTGTACAAGTACTATCCCATTTTTTCTGGAAATACTATTACCCTATGTAAACAGCAGAAAGTAGGACACATGTTCTTAGTTAATAAAAAATTATTGAAAAAAATGCTGAAAATCAACCCAAATAGAGATTATTACAGAAACAATTTACCCTACCAATTTTTTAATGAACTTAGAGAACAAATTAGATGGCTGTTTTATCTGTTCATACTCTGAAAAACCTTTTCCTCAGTGTAAATTGCAAAGAGGTTCATCTCTGCTGAAAGAAGAAAATTAGGTCAGTTGAACTGAGAACAATATATCTACTCTAGGGAAAATGTATGCATATGGCTTTATGGATAGATAAAGGCAATATGCATAGATATGGACTTCCGTCTACATCTATAGAGATATACAGACACAGAGGCATACATATGTATATATGCATATGCACACAACCAAAGTTAAATGTACTTATTTCCAAAATGGCACAAAGTCCTTATCTTTCACTTTGTACTTCTGGAGTAGCTTGTAAATGATGGGAAAACATTATTTCAGTGAATAAGTGATATTTCTTTTGAATTTGATGTTATTTTCACATTCAAAACTAAATTCAACTCTACCAAAAGGTAAATAAACTATTATACTAGGCCAGCTTTTTCACTATTCACACAGTGTAAATGCATGTAAATTATGTTGGTAACACCAATATTAAAAAGCACAGAAAAATGAAGACCAAAATGATATTCTTATTCATTTACTCAAAAGTAGAAATTGCATTAATCTTGGATGAATATATCTCTTAGTAAATAACCTCTGTACAAAAATCTTTTCATTTTGAATAACTAATCTAAATAGGAATCAAAATCAAAGACCAAAGAAAATAATTTACCACTGACTCCAGTCAATCATCTGAAAAGGCAACAATACCACAGGCAGAATTTTATTTATGGTTGTACTTCGAATTTCAGGAAACTGAGACCTTTTATATTCAATACTCATGCTTTTTTATTCCAAATAGCAACTTACCTTTTTCTTCCCAACAAGAACAAAAAGGGGAGGAGAGATGAAGAATATGCTTAACTTTCTTCAAGAAGAAAATGCAAGACTGAATAGGAATTTAGGAATTCTACTGGATACTCTGAATATATTATTAATATACTGTTCTTAAATAATAGCTTCTTAACTTACATTTTGGTTGAATTAATGTCATAATTATTGCAGGGGAAAATCTGTTTTACTCTATAAAGATTAACTTAAATAGAATATACTTAATATTACTTTGCAGTTACCTATAGTTTGTGAACTCATTATACTAAGCTTTAGAAAGTATTATACTAAGCAAGTATTACACTGAACCAGTCGAGTTGTGAGAGGGGTCTAATCGAAAGTACTCATTCAGGAATAATGTAACCTTGGAGAAGAGTGGTATTACTGAACTAGCCTTTGGGGTTCTTTCAATTTCTTCAGAGCCAAAGTTAGTTCTACAGAGAAACAACATGTCTGTGTGTAGGTAAAATGGGGAAAACATTGATTCTCCATCCCAACATTGAAGAAAATAAAAATTTTCCATGAAAAAAAAATAAAATTAAAAAAAAAAGGCTAAAATTGAACTGCCATCTGTCTGTAAATCCTTGAATCTTGAGCCTAATGATAGATGATATGGCGAAAGGCCTTTACTTTTTACCTCTATTTGCAATGAATTTAGGTTTTATTATTATGGAAAAACTAGAATGTAAAATGTGTAGGTACATTTTAAGCTATTAAATCTTCATTTTATAGAGAAAATTGTTTTCTTTAAGTCATATGGTGGATGACTTTATGAATCTCTAGTATTCTTTTATTAGAATTCATCTGAATACTTTCATTAAGAGGTTATCTCTGTATCCTATGAAGAAAAAAGAAAAAAAGTTACCTTTTCTAGAATACTTAGGTTTAATTTAGCTTACATAATATCTTCTAACTGCTTAAGTAGGTCTGAATATACAAAATGGTATGCGCACAGGGAAAAGTTCAAAAAAGTCTTCCTATGCAATTGTTTGTGCACAGTGGAGAAGCACAAGTTTCCTGTTAATTCTAACTCAATTACTGACAAGAAGCAGTTCAAAATCTTTCCAAGGCAGTACATCTGATCATAGTCCCCTGCAACTTAGAGGCTGATTCTGTGAATTTCACTGCAAAATTGTCTGTGGGTTTTTTATAAAATATTCAAATTCTACTGAGAATTAGAAATGAAGCCTCATTGGTTCAAATGCAGTAGAAAAGACAGGTGGAAGATCCTGATATGGCATGTCAGATGCGAATCTTTGACATTAAGCTGACAGAAAAGTACTAAAACATTCTCCTGTTACACATGAAGGAACAGAGATTTGTTTGTTTAGTCAAGCAAATACTTTTAAGGATCTGATAATATCATCACTTACATGTTATAATTTGAAAACACAAACAGTCTGTACATCCACCACTCTTTCTGACACCTCAGGGAACATTTGTTCATCGCGTACTATAAAAGCTCAAGATAAAAAGTATGCAACTGTACACAAAAAAGTTCTTACCAATATTCAAGGGTGAATGAATTGGAATGTTGGGAAATGTTTTTGAAGTCATGCTTTTTCAACTGTGGATATGTAAGAAATATTTAGGTAGGTAAGTGGTAACAAGTGTTTTAAGGGAATCGTCATCATGGCTGGGCTTCACGAATGAAGATCTAGGAAGGCTCTATCCACATTTGTTACAAGCACGCTGGTGGCTAATAAGGCCAATACGAGATAGACATGTCCAGTTACAAAAGGCGCAGCAGAAAGACTCTTTAGGTGGTATATTCTGCAAGACACGGTTCTTTCTGCGTTGCCTTTTCTCCTCGATAGTGATCCTATGTGCGTTCTCAAAGGAGACAGCTGCATTATAGATGGTGTGTCTCCAGGCCTCCCTACTGGGGGCCAGAGTAGACCAGTTATGTTGATCAATATGGCCAAGGCTGAGATGTTGTTTCAGGGAGTCCTTGTATCTTCTCTTGGGGCTCCTCTCTTGCGGCAGCCGGTGGCAAGTTCACCATAAAGCAAGATCTTAGGGAGGCAGTGATCTTTCATCCTCGAGACGTGTCCTACCCAACGCAGCTGTGTTCTCAGCAACATGGCCTCAATGCTTGTGATTGCTGCTTGTTCTAGAACAGATGTATTGGTCACATAATCTGACCAGTGGATGTTTACGGAGCCAGTGTTGATGGAAGTGTTCTAAGAGACGCAGGTGGTGGCGGTAGATGACCTTTTATGGGAGCTGTATTGATAATTCAGACTAAAGCTGACATAATTTTGCACTTCACCTAGCATTCAAATTGGGTAGCAAATAAACACAAAAAGAAAATCTGGGTAACAATTAATATTGATANTGGAGGCCAGAGTAGACCAGCTATGTTGATCAATATGGCCAAGGCTGAGATGTTGTTTCAGGGAGTCCTTGTATCTTCTCTTTGGGGCTCCTCTCTTGAGGCAGCCAGTGGCAAGTTCACCATAAAGCAAGATCTTAGGGAGGCAGTGATCTTTCATCCTCGAGACGTGCCCTGCCCAACGCAGCTGTGTTCTCAGCAACATGGCCTCAACGCTTGTTGCTGCTTGTTCTAGAACAGATGTATTGGTCACATAATCTGACCAGTGGATGTTTAGGATTGTACGGAGACAGTGTTGATGGAAGTGTTCTAAGAGACGCAGGTAGTGGCGGTAGATGACCTTTTAAGGGAGCTGTATTGATAATTCGGACTAAAGCTGACATAATTTTGCACTTCACCTAGCATTCAAATTGGGTAGCAAATAAACACAAAAAGAAAATCTGGGTAACAATTAATATTGATAAAAATCAAACTAGATTATGACTAGAGTAATAAAAGATAAACAACAACTTCACAAGTTTCAGTGTTTCCTACACTGACAGTGCTTCTAGAATATAAGAAATGCATTCATAAGAAGGCAAAAATCAAATATTCCACATGGTTGAATATATTTAATGATTGCATTCATACCTGGAAGATTACATTTCATATTTCTTTTGCATCATTTCAGAACTTAAAGTGCAGAACACACAGAAACAAATTGATACTAGAAATTGAATGCAGGTTTCTCTGTTTTTGCCCTCCATAATAGGGTTTGCATGTCCCAGACGAATTGCTTCAGAACCATACTGCATGTGTCCTATACTCTAGTGGGGAGGGAGAACCACATCAGTGTTCCTCTACTTCTTTTTTACTTAAAATTTAATGTTTTCCATGAAAATTAAAAAGATTCAAAGGAAAGTATTCCCTGCCTGTAATAGCCTAGCTCCCTCAATTCTAGAGACACTTTATCCAAATAACTGATTAATTTAACCTACAAAGCTGAAAGTGGTAAATAGTACTAGTTCATATGTACTAGTTACATATGCAATGATTAAAGTTAAATTGGAATTTTCTTCCCAATATTAAAAGCAAATCAGTTCCCAGAAAAAAAGAAACAAATATTTAAATGAGGTGGGTTAATAATTACAAATATATTATATAAAATATGTACTTATTATACTATATATTTATGTATGTGTATGTATGAAGTTCAGTTCTATGTAATTACAACTAATTTCTATCAAATATTTTGCATTATTTGGCTACACAAAAGCTTAAATTTTAGAGTCTTTTTAATCAATTTTCACATTTAAAGATAGACATTTACACAGTGTAAGCCCCAAAAGAAGTGTGGTCTGTGCTATAGATTTGGGGAGTTTGAAGAAGAGGAGAGGAGAGGATATATCAATTGGAAGGGACATAAAATGATCAGCTAGTCCAGCTGCCTAACCGCTTTAGGGCTGATCAAAAGGATATTTTTATTTGATAATTAAAAAAAATAACCTGTCTTTATCTAAACGAGAAATTAAGATTCTTTAAAAATTGTTTTTATCCTATTTACCAAGGGATTTTATGAAGAAATAAGTGAAATTAATTCATATGTTCTGTTTAATCACAATAAGTAAAATACATACATACAATTAAGTTGGTTTTTTTTTAAAATAGGAAAGAAATCATGCTAGAGTTAGTGTGTTTATTTTTCCTGACTATGAAAATCTGTTCATTTGACTAGATGTGACCTAGTAGTATAGAAGATGCTGCAACACTGATCTTTCCCATTAATGTCCTCATCCGCATCTCTGACTAAATTTCTTTTAATAATTTATTATTACAAGACTGCCGTACAACAGGCTTTGTTGATTCCAGATTATGACTTCAGTTAAAAGCTTTTTTAAATTATTCTCTGAGTTTGCAATCATATCTTATAGCTAGAAAGCCTGAAGTAAAATCTAGTAAAAACAGGCAACTGCTTATTATACTAAAAGACATTTACAAACAAGACCATGAAATTAGATGCAGAGGAGTACAACAGGATTTCCGTGAATCTACATTAGTCACAGGGATTTTATTAGGAATTTATATAAATATATGTATTTATGTGAACTTGTCTATGTTTTTTCACTAAAAATACATAAGCATTTTTAATTGATTTCCATGCTGCTGGGGAAGAAGTTTATATGAACTAAGCAGTATCTCATGTGTAATCTTTTTCCTACACAGCTCTCAGCACAGCTGTTTATATGACATTTCATAATGTCACAGGAGTCAATTGTTCTTTTTTAAAAATGATAATCAGGATGACTTTTAATCTCAGCTCCTTGCCTACATTCGTCCATTTTACATTATTTCCATCTGCTGTTATGGCAATATGGTGATATTTCTCAGTGATAGAACATTAGTAAAGAGATTGCAGTGTAGTTTAATTCGGGATTCCTGCTGTTCATCTTGCAGTCTTTACACATGCAAAGATCCTGATAAATTCAGGAGAAGTTTCAATGCCTGATGAATGGAAATTAGACCTTTTGTCTGTGTGCAGCAAGTGGAGCTTGACTACTGAGTAACAGCTCCGGCATGCTGTGTGCGGTTTCCTTGTTAGTAGCTTGTGATTGTAGTTTTACATTTACAATTATTTTGTAGGGGTTGCTCTTCTTCTGATTGCATTGTATACACTGGAATGCACTGGACAGTGTCAGAATGACAAAAATGGAAGCAATCTTTTCTTATGCTCCAGGTTTTCGATAATGAATGTACTGGGGATTATACGGAGATTACTTCTAAGAAAAGTCTCTTATAAATAATTGAAGGAAGACAGTAACATTGTGCATTAAGCTGCAGGGCCTCCTATGGAATCAGGTCTTCAAAGTAAAAAAAAAAAATCCAGACCTTCAATAAATTTATCCCACTCATATTAATAGCTAACAGCAATAAAAACAAAAATCACTCCCTTGCACTTTCTCAGATTATGCTCTGCAGTGAAGCATTTGCATAATTCAAAATTCTCTGGGTCTGGGAATCACTGGGAATTACAGGTAAATGTAAAGCAGGAAAAAGAAAAAGTAAAGCAAAAATTAAATGTGAAAAATGTAAAATTGTAACTGGATTTTGTAATTGTAGTGTCTTTACAAAGAAAATAAAAATTAACATGGTATCAAATTATCAATTTAAGATCTTTAACATTTGATAATACCAAATATTGAAATTAAAGAAAACAGACAGGAAAGAACGAAAGAAAAGATGAAAAGATGATGATCCATTTCACATAGTCAATTCCTGTAATGGAAGGTGCTCCTCAAAATAGAGCCATAGGGCTCTGTCTCATGGGCTGGTTTTATTGCTTTGTCCAGAAAAATCACTCTTTTTCACTCTTTTTACACTGTCATAACTGGGATACTGTTAATGTTTCTGGGGGTGGGTGATAGAACTTTATCTTTAAATTGACTGTCCATTTCCATGCAGTGTCTCCCTAGCTTTCTGCTCCCTTGAAAGGCCCCTTGAGGTGTTCAAGGACAGGTTGAATGGAGCTCTGAGCAACCAAGTCTAGTGAAAAATGTTCCTGCACATGGTATGGGTGTTGGAACTAAATGATTTTTAAGGTCTCTTCCAACCCAAATCATTCTATGATTCCATGAAATGTAATACCTTTGTTGTGCAGATAGGTTCCTTTTAGTCAAAACAAGTATCAGAACACAAAAAAGAAATTAATATTGTAAATACGGCATATATATAAATAGAGTAAAAAACTGTACATGGATTATGCAAAAACTAGTGATGGTGAAGTATCAAGAGGTAAATACAGTTCAAATTTTTAGAAACTTTTAGGCAGAACACAGCACACAATTCTACCAATACATATAGCCGGAGGGAAAGGATCCAGTTTTCCTTAAGTGGGAAGAATAACTTATGAAGAACTTAAGTGACATGGAAACTAGTTGTTATAATCTGGCCACAGATAGAGATTTTCTGGAGATCAGGAAAATGTAATCTATTTTTAAAATAAATTTTTGCTAAATGGTCATATGGAATTACTATTACAAGTTCCCTCCAATCCTTCCCCCACAGTTTGTTGACTGAAAAAACCAGGATGAAACTGCAGAAACTAGCATAGTACACTCAGGTTATATTTTTTCATTTTCTTAAGGAAGGGTTTGTTATAAAAGAAATTTAGTTATGGACTTATTTGTCTCAGACATAGCTGAAATGTCACAAGGTAGTTGAAAAGAAGTCTAAAGCATTAAAAAGGTCAATTTTTAATGGAGTAGAATCCCTGGAGAGGCAGGAAACATTTTAGGAAGGAAGAGGTTTGAGAAGGCACTGTTGAGCTAGTTCAGGTAAAAAAACTAAGATGCTAAGCATATCTAGAGTACAGCTATGAACTTAATAAATAGGTGTCTAAATATTGCAGGAGCACAGCATTTCATCTTGCAATCCAGGACGCAAACATGGATTCTTTACCATCTAAATAGACCTCACACTGCTATCAGTTAATTGAACTACTACACAAACAATGACAGGAAATGAAATGTTCATTGTTCTAGTCCAAGTTGATAAGACTTGATGTTTAAGGGAAAGTTAAATAAAGAATACGGAAAGAATGGGCTGTATAATTTATATCTTGAGATATGGAAAAAGCTCAATTGGAATAATGGAATAATGTTGCTTTTCATTGTTATTATATCTGAGGGATTTTTTTAAAGGCACTTGATTTGATTTACTGCCCTAAAAAAAATAAAAAAAATCCTCCAATATTTACCAAAGTATGATCTAAACTTGAGCAAAAAATTAAGAAAATATATGTCTAACTATCTGGCTAATATTTTTTTGTGTCTAGTGGAAATTTCATAAATAATATGTGACTATAATAGCAGAAATAATTACAATAATGACTTTTAATGACATATATGGATATTGAAAATTACTTAAGTCTGACTTCTTTTAAATCTTCGAGGTTTTCTGTTTATAATTATACTGGTGTAAATTTTAAATTAGTAATGTTGTGTGTTAAGTAATTTTAACCATGAAACATAATCTACATCTAAAATCTTCAGGTTTACTTATATTTTAAATTAACCATTGCATGTGGCTGTACTGCTATAACACATAATTTTTTGGAATAGCTTCTACTATTAAATACTTTATTAAATACTATTTTATATGTCGATATAATGATACTATATACTATTATAGTGGTATAGCTTCTGCTGTATGACACACTGAAGGCACCTCATTTGCAGAGGCAGTACATCACAGTTAGCTGAAGTATGCTGTTAATGCATATTTCACTTTGTGGTTAATTTTCACTTAGTTGTAAATTCAAGATCTGTGAAGGTCATATCAAATTCCTTTTAGGTTTGAGTCCAGACTTTTTGAACAGGTATCATTCAAATGGTTTTAAATTAACATTCTGTTGTACTTCAATACACCAATTTGTTGAGATAAACACTTTCCCAGCAGGAAATATGAATTGAAAATTATTCCACACAAGACTACCAGCTACAGTCTGCAGGGTAGATGAAAGAGACTAGCGTTTTAGTGGTTAAAAAAAAAAAAACAACAAAAAAACAAACAAGCAAACAAAAAAAAGTGACCTACTATCCAGAAAATATTTAACCACATTAATAATATGAATTAGTCATCTCCTTTCCTATGTGGTGTTACTTTTCCCTTTATCCTATCAATCAAAAAACAAAATACATTGATGGAATCTGTAAATGTTTGGTAAAAAGTTAAAATGACGTCATTCTTATTCCTGAAAACAAGGTTTGCCCAAGGCAGTAATGGCATTGTTAACACTGAATGAATCTGTCCATTGTTTCATTCATCAGGAACACATAATCTCTTTTGACATTACATGTGCAAGTTATGGCAGAATAGTGTTCTGTTTGACTCCTGAAATCCTCCTTGACTCTCAGCTGCATGTATTTAAACCTTTTATTTAATTTCAAAATTTTCTACAAAAAAGCATTGTGAGGTGGAAACTTGCTCATCATTTTCAACGTCAAAGAGATATTTCAGTTCTTTCATGAAATGAAGACTGATAGTAAATTATACCTTTATTTAGGAATATAAATGCTATTGACATGGTGTTATATTCTCAGTTACACAAGTATTTTCATTGTTTCTGAGGAACTTTTCATGTAGAAATAACAGGATAATGTTCTGTGTGATTTGTACTGCAAAAGATGAAATCAAATAATTGTAATGCCTTAGGAGTTTCAGACCCTCAGATCTTCAAATGTGTTAGACTGCATCAAGATCTCGTTAGGTAATCCTGAGCCCTTACAAAACTTTATAAAACTTAGAAAATCCCCATGAAAAGGCGAATGTTATGTTACTAAGTATTACATATATGATACAATATGATATATGATATGATATGATGATATGATATGATTGATATGATATGATATGATATGGTGTGGTTTTGGGCTGGTTTTTTGGGTTTGATATGGTCATCAATAAATGTATCTTCATTCATCCTGAAATTCTCCTTAAAAAAAAATTCCTGTAGTGGTTTCCAATGAAGATGAGGAATTATTTGGGGGTTTTTCACATTTTTTTCGTAGAAAAAGTTAATAGAGAAAGATGGCTTGCACATTTCCCATTTATAGAAAAAAAAAGCAATGAAGGAATCAGGGTGTCGTGATTTTTTTAACCACAGGCATTGCTCCTTTACTGCAATCCCTTTCAATATATTAGAATTTTTGGTTGAGTCTTAGAATTCTTTCTTTTCAAATCTCACTTTTTATGCATTATTGAAAAGATTTTAAATGCTTATTTTTGAACCATTCTTCACATTGATCATATTATTAAATGAGACAGAATCTTGAAACAGAGAGATTTAAAGTTTTTTTGATTAGAAGAAGATGAGGGAAATTAAGAAAAGATTCTTAAGGGAATCTTATAGCAGACATTTTGATCAAGGACTGTGTCTCTACACAGTAAACAGTGGATAGTGATGGCCAAGTTGATGATGGGCTTCTTTTTCTGAGTCACCACTAATAAAGGTAGTAATCTATGGGATTAAAAATCAAGAGAGACACCACAGACTTTGAGAGGGAATTAAATATCTTCAGATCATATTTTAAAACTTACATAGTAACTATCTACTGCAAAGCCAATATGCTGAACTAATAGTTTCCTGGAGACATTCTGTTTTGTCTCACTCCATTACTCAGTTCCCCGCACAATTTTCAGATTCTCCTATGGAGTCATTAATTGCCCAAGGTGTGGAGAGCCTTATACAGAAATAAATTAGTTTGACTTATTTTTCCACTTGATTTTATTTCTCCTCTTTACTGTTGAATGGTAACAAATTAAATGATCTTTTAAAAACCTCCAATGTTCATCTCCAATGTTTAGTCATATTTCATACTATGTTTCATAGTAAATTAAATAATTTAATTTCAAGAGATTATATTACTGTATAAAACAGAGATTGAAGATCTCCTTGTGAAAAATTTGTAAGCAATAACATTACAAAAATAATATTTAGGAACAATTCATAAAGTTGTACTAGCTAAGCAATGTTCTGGGTACTCTAACCTTGTTTTCTCATCTAAAAATCGATTAAAGAAGCAAACCGTCAGATAGATTCTGGGAGCCCAACATTATAAGGACAAATGCCCCCTCCTGCTTAACACTGAACTTCTCACAAGCAAGAAAAGAGTGATATTTAATCTTATATATAACATTAATCATCTTAAATATTCTCACTTCTTCCTTTGGATTTCTTTCATTCTGTGTTTAAATAGTATTTTTTTCCCAGAGATATCTGGGAAAAGAAAAGCATTCATACAAATGGCTGTTTACATAGACACCATGCGTCGAAAGAAAGGTCACAGGTTTTAAATTCTAATGTCTACAGTAAAGTTTAGTTACAAAATAGGGCAATTCAAGCATCAGTCAAGGAGAAAGTTCTCAGCTGTGTGCAAACAATATTATTTTTTTGTCAATTATAAACCACTACCAGTTGAAGTCAACAGCTTCAGAAAACCCTCTAAATAAGCATAAGGAAATATTTATGGTCTTTTAATACATATAGGCATTATTCCCTAATGTCTTATGTAAGTTTTCTGTGAGAACCAAACTGCTGGTTTTAAAAACATGGATGTCCTTTAAATAAAAATTAGATTGATGTAAACCCATCTTTTGTTCAAACTAAACAAAAAGGATATTTCACCAAATTTTGCTTCTTTAGTGAGTTAAATCAAAATTTATGGATAAAGTAAATTTTATGGGAATGATACCTCAACACCCAAATCTGATACTGTCTGTAAACTGCAACGTGAAAACGAAAATACCAGTTTAGTTATTTTAAAATTTGGAGATGAACCCAGATAAGGGGGTGCTATTGAGGTTTTTATGATCATGAGTCGCATTGCATGCTTTTGTTTTTCACATAATTTCTTACAGAAAATAATATTTCCCTTATTCAGTACTCATTTCAAGAACACATTTTTCCTGGTCATCTGTTTACCTAGAAGTAAGTTTAAAGTGTTGCAGATTAATGACAATGCAAACCCTGAAACATCAGTGCTGTTCTTTGTTCAAGGATGTTTATCTCCACAAGGGTTCATTATTGAAAATGTAGCACTAAGCTGGCTTTGTGCAGAGAGAAAACATTGGTCTGGCAAGGTGTGCTACAGGAGCATTGACAATGTGCCACAACTAAACTGAATTTAGGTGAAAAGACATACCAAGACATACTTTAGTGATTCTGCTGGCTACCATTCTTTATCTTCAATAACCCATTTCCTTATGCAGGATAAGAGAGCTTCACTGCATTTTGTAATACAAGCCGTATAATGTTGTGGATTTTTTGGTATTTACCCAGTTTGTTTCCTGCAATATTATAGCAATCTAACAACCATCAGTACAAATTGACATAACACGTCAGACTGAACCCTAGGGAGTTGATAATAATTGGTATAAAAAAGTTGTCTGCCAGCTCTGTTCTCTATTGCTTATTCTACAGATTTTAATATTTCTCACTCTCTATTCTACAGAGAAAGCTTTTTGGGTTTTAATCGCCAGCTTTAAAGGGTGTATGAAATAGTTTAGTTTGCAGAGCTCCTTTTGAAAATATTGTTTCTTTTGTGGTAAACACAATCAAGCTAAGCCATAATTTGGAGTCCTATTCTTTCTACACCAAGAGCAAAACTAATAACAGAGTGTTCTTTACAAGATGTCCTTTGTGGCAAGCTTACCTGAGTCACATATGACAGATTCATTTCATTAGGGGGAAATAAAAATATTTTGTATCTTTAGAGCTCTGTATTTGAGAAGTCGTACATTTGTGACTCATTCATCTTCACCCATAGTCCAAAAGTTCCCAGCCTATGCTCTGATAGTATAGATTTAATAGTAAACTTAGTCCTCTGAGGTTCACAGACAACATATAAGAAAAAGGATTCTATTAACTCATTAATTTGAGTGTTTCGAAGCAATGGCTGAACTGCTGCATTTATCTTTTTCGGTCAGATGGGGGTTAGAACTCGTGGAAGATTTTTAGTCTAGAGGAGAGGTGCTTTTTTTTTTCCAGTTGTGTCCCATGTCATGCTTCTCCCATTTACTCTCAATTTCCAGTGGTCCAAGTCATTGAGTTCTGTGTCTCACTCTCACCAGAAACTCCACCACACTCTCAAAAAACCCCCTAAAAATTAATAATTACTATCTTCCCCAAAGGACAGATTTTCTTTAAGAGTCTTAATTCTGTTAAATTATATACATATGTGTGTATATATATAACTGCAAATAAACTGCTGTTTGTTTTAAAGCTTCCATTAAGTTTCATTTCTAAGCCAACAGTATAGCTAATAGAAAAATGACTCATTTTTTTCCTCCAGATCTATAAGTCATAACATCTAGCCTTTTGGAACTAAACAGTGCCTCAGTCATCCTGTGGAGAATCCTGCTTAAACTTCACTGATCTGTGTTTTATAGGAGGTCAGATTAAAGGCTTATACTCTCTTATAACCTTCTAAAAAAGAAAGGAATCATCCTGTGCTTTAGTCTGTGTTTCTGATAGGATTCTTTCATAGGAAAACTGTGAAGTGGTTTCTGTGAACATAGATGAAGTTCAGAGTAGCTCATCTGTCCCTATGTTTGTGCTGCTGGGTATGAGTTCTATGTCAGAAGTATAAACCAGAATTGATCAGAATTGGGTCCAAAACCATCCCTTTGCATTTTTACTTCCCCCGAGTATAATCTCTTTTCCCATTATACTTTAATCCCCTCTGCAAGCCTGCATAAATTAAACTCATTTCAGAGCGACTGGTTAGATTCATTTGATATTTCTAAAGGGGGTTTTGTGTTGAGTGCTGGATACTGTCAGAATTCCAAATTATCCCACAGGAAATAAGAAATTTCTATTATTTATGATATCCACTAATTATTTGAACAAGAACAAAATTAACCAATAACATTCAATTAGATGTTTGTTTGCATCATTAATTATCACAATAAGTACCATTTATATCTTAATTTTTTTGGACTAGCAGATGTTCCAGGAAGGCAAGGTGAGGTGAGGCGAGGCAAAGTGAGGCAAGGCAAGGAGGGGAGAGGAAAGGAAAGGGTAATGGTTCATGAGTATTATTACACAAGAGAAAGATTTTCAGGTTGAATATTTAATTTCCATTTGTACTGCCCCTCCGGTAAGTGAGCTTTACTGAACAAAACCAAAAAATGTTGTTCATTCGTGTTCATTCTTTTCTCCAATATAATGAAAAAGTGATAGTTCAAAAGTTTTAAAAAAAGAATAGTTCTCCCTCTTTCCTCTTTTTTTTTTCTTTTTAAGTGCAAAAGCATCCTCCAGGCTGGTAGGATGTGTAGCCTTTGCTTTTACATTTTTCTATTTTGTAAACTGTTCTTTTCACATTTAAAACATGAGATTATCTTATTTGCTTGTGTCCAAGCGTAACACAGAATAAGTGTTAGAAGCTGCTCCCATCTCTAAATCCTAAGCAAAGCTGCAGGAAATTATTAAATATAGGATATACTCCCTAAAGGACAGGATCAATGTAATCTAAGCCAGACAAAAAGAAACTAATCCTGTTGGCTAAGAAACAATTCCAAAAGGGCAGGAAGGAGAAGGAAAAATTCAACATCACAGTAAAAATCTCTGATCCTTAAAATCACTTCTTTGCTGTCACATAATCTTGGCAAGAATGAAAACTGCACATGCTAGCAGTTTATAATGCTTGTTTTCCAGACATGGAAAGGGTCTGATTATGAGCAAAACCAGCTCAGTTTGGCGAGTGTAAGCAGAGTCACAATGAAGCTCAGTCAACACCTCTAATTAGGATCCTACTTGTAAGTCCACTAAGTCCTAGGTATGGTGATTGTTCTTCTATATAACCTACGGCATGTTGGCAGGGTCGTGTGTGCAAAGCAGTTGCTTTCAGGGACAATTTTTCACATGACATTCTGGAGATTGAAGCCAGAGAATGAAGCACTGTATTTCAGATCCCTCATTTGCTTCAGTAGGTTCAAAGTTGTATGTACCACTTTGGAGGGTGTATTGAGTTAACATGGTTAGTTTTCTGTAGGGAGGGTGCTGCAAGGATGGCCTCTGTGAGAAGAGACCAGGGCTGCCACGTACCAGACAAAGGCAGTGTCAGCTGGTTCCAAAACAGACCCACTACTGTCTAAAGATGAGCCCATCACTGACACGGGTTGTGCCTCTGTGATAACATGTTTAAGAAATGGTATGTGATAACATATTTAAGAATGATAGCACATTTAAAAAAATCCAGTATGCTAACGATTTTTATGTGACTGAGGTTAGTGTTCTTTAATCAAATAAAAACAAATTTTGTATTGTTAACTAACAATACAATATAGTTATTCAATAACTAACATTATTGAAAAGTACTGTGCAGCAGCTGTGGGAGAGAGGGGTGAAAAAATGTGAGACAACTCGGCAGACACCAAGAGCAGTGAAGGAGGAAGCAGAGGAGATGCTCCAAGTGTCATTGCAGCTTATGGAGAAGACCATAATTAATCTGGTCATCTATTTTTCTTCTTAAAATGCAAACTAGTTATGTTAACAATTTTTATATGACTGAGGTTAGTGTTCTTTAAGCAAATAAAAATAACTTTAGTATTTTTAAGATACAAACATTATTGAAGAATTCCAAAGTCCATCTTCTGGCCAAAACCAAACAAAAATTAGAAAAACTGTGGCAGCGAGACGTGTACAATTCCAGAAAAAGATCTTCAGATAAATGAACGCGTTTAGACATAGTATGCCTGTAATAATAAAAAAATATTACAACATTATGATAGCTTAGTTCTATAAACCTTTCTTCACCTACAGACCAGTCATTTCCCCTTTTTGAATTCGGGTCTATTTGATGGATTCAGATGTATCAAACAAGATTTTCTTACTTTCTCTGGCTTTCTAGCTTTCTCGTTCTTTCTAGCTTCAAATTTTGATGTCTGCTGGTTGCCAGAGAAGCTATCAGTATTTAATAACCTTAAAAAGGAAGTTAATGCAGTGTAGATAAACGTCACCCAGAGTAAATATCAAAAACATACAAAAATATAAACTAAAGCATATGAAAATCTGTGCAAATGATAATGCAAATCTGTTTTTCGTGTTTGAAAACGTATGTACTGTAACAAGGAGTATTTAAACTCCAAGGTATCTTACACACAATACCAGGAAAACAACTTTTAAGTGGCAACTTTCATATTTTTCTTTTCCTAGCATTACTTAGAATCTCTTCAAGTGTTTGATTTTTTTTTTACCTGCAGTAGTGATCCTGACATAATTTCAACTGTTATAGAAAAGCTGTAACATAAACAAAAGATTATGACTCAAAGAGGAGAGGAGACAGAACCAAATAAGCTCCTTATCTGTTTCGTGATTGCACAAATGTCCTTGAGCAAGCTTTTGAAAGTTTTCTTTAGAAAAACTGTACTGGAGTATCCAGTGGGCTTTCCTTTATCTAAGGAATTTAACTGTATGTCAGCAGAGTTATTTGAAAGCATTTTGGTGCCAGTATAAAGATTTCTATCTAACCACTTTTAGTGACTTTTTGAAAAATTAACTTTATACAGGTTTTATGAAAGACTGTAGCACCAGGTTGAAGATGTTAACTTTGCTTTCATACTTGATGAAACCTAACAAAACTGTAACAACCAATAAACTTTACATGCACACTTCCTCAGCAGCAGTATGTTCTTGCTATTGCAGTCATACTGTGAAGGACCCGGAATCAGAACGGGGAAAATCTCAGAAGTGGAAAAGGATGTACAGTGATTGAACGGACTTTATGATGCAGACTTTATAGTTATTATGTATACACATTGTATGTTCTCCCAGAATTTGTATCTTCTGGGCATATCCCGGCCTGTTCACCTCCCTGCTCCCCTGTTTCTCTGCCGATTGGCTGGAGGAGCTGCAGGGAGGAAACAGCCTCCATTCACCCCTTCTCTCCCTGGTTCCTCCCACGTTCCTCCCTCTTTCACCTGTGCCCCTATCCTGATTTGCTCCCCCTTTTGTCTGTCTGATACCCCACCCTATGTTCTGGTCCTTTCCCTGCCTGAACGGATAAGAATCCTGCGCACGCCTGAATAAATCATTCTACCTGCATCCCACCCTCGTGTCCCGGACCCGTGCTGTGCCATGGTCCCATCCTCCCTTTTCGGACCGCAGCATCATATAGAGCAAGTCTATATGTGACCATTATGTGAGAAGAGGTGCTCAACCTATGAGGAGCAAATATCATGATAGTATTATTATTATAAGTATGGCCAGTCTTCGCGAGCGAAGGTTTGGGAAAGGTCATTAACCCTTCGAGCCTGCGCAGTGGATTTTTTAGGTGAGACACAGCGTGCGCTGAACTGAGCCCACCCTTTAATCCTGAGGTTCATCTGCCGGGGCCGAGCAAGCTTGGACAGTGGCAGTGAGGGTCTCAGGACGTAGGTTTGTTTAGAGTGACCTTCTCTTAGATGGATTGCCTTACAGGGCTGACGAGCTCCATCTGCCCGGGGGCTGGGAATCGAACCCGTGTCGCAGCGGTGAGAGTGCTGCACCCTAACCACTAGACCACCAGGGGCCCCTGACAGGGGTTAGGTTTTTTTTTACTCAAATACTGATTTTATCTTCTTTTGTGATCTTTGTGGTTTTTGTCATCCTAAGAATTTGCCTTGGGTAAGACCTTATTCCCAGTGGCATTGCTGTTACTCTATTTGGACCAAAATGAATTCACTTTCTGTTTTCTTCTCTGCATATTCTGAACTAAGATTTTCTGGATTAAGAGGGGAAAATAACATTTAAGTGAATAGAATGAATGTGAAAGATAAGGAACACAATTTATTGTCCAAGAATAGAATGATTTTAGCAATATAAAAAGTGTTGGACAATACCATTTTCTGCACACAGATAAGTGGTTAATATTCTGAGCTAATAGCACTGTTACTTTAACAGAAGTCAGATTAATTCTTCATTTATACAATAGATATTCTTTAACAGTTTAACAATTGCCAGATTAGGATACCCAACGTTACAGTTTTCCTACTGGGTGCTCTTATTTTCGTCAACAGTCATATCCTAAAAATTTACCCAGGCAGTTATTCAGCAAGTTGAATAAGAGCTCCTGTGATGAGAAGGCTTGAATCTTACAGCATTATGGTGAGATCTTTTTTCGGGTCACACCAGGTAAGCTGTTCTGATAGAGTCTCTCAGCATGAAGAGAAGGAAAGGGAAGGGAAAATTATTATACAAATTTCAAACTAAGGTGTTGGAAGAGTGTCAAGGGAAAGAGACAAAGTACTATGTTCTTGTCACCCACTGCTGTTAGGATTTAGCTCTAGAAGTGAAAATTTCAAACACTACAATGTACATTCTAGTTATATTGCAGTGTTTGTTTAGTTTCTCCATCCATTATGTTTACATTTTAATGTATTGAATTAGTATTGAATGGTACTAATTCAATTCAAGACTATGGTTTGAGATTTGATATCAAATATTGAATTGCATCTAGCTATTAACATGTCTTAATTTGCATCCATTTTAAAATACCTCATTCATTTTACCTTTTACATGTTAGAAACAGTTTTGTAGGGACTTATGCCTGCTTTATTTAACTAGCGTTAGCATCTGCTAGTGAAAATATGAATACCAAAATCTACAAACTTCTATTTTAATTTGAAAGTAAAGACTATGCACAGAAACCTTAAATCTTATCTAAAGACTGCTTAAGGGGTGTTTGCCTTTGTTTTAAAAATTTGAAAAGAATATGAGCATTTGTTCTCTCATACTTTCCCTTTCATAAAATGCGCACCATATATAGGCACTGTAGACACACTCTATTATGGTACATACTACAGAGGAATAGCTTATATGTATAAAATGGAGTTATGTGTATATATATATATGTAGTTCACATAGCCTATTGTTCTGTTTGCAAGGAACCTAGTTACTCATTCAACAGATCTTTTTAATAAAATAACTGTAGTTAAATAAGTAGATATAAATTTCAAAAATAGAACCATTTTGGTCTACTTTTCAAAGAAGAAAATACTGTTACTGAAGGGAGAGTAGATCTCCACCAAAATGACAGCTTTCTCTTTGGAAGAAGATCACCAGATACTGAGCTCCTGAGAATGTTCCAAATAGAAAATCCTAATCTCTGATAAGTGGAAACTTGATGTATAGAACTCTGGGTTAAAATCAGGTGTAAAAAAATTTGTAATTGTGAAGCAGAGTCCTCTTACACACTGATGCTGACTTGAATCCTTAGAAAACCTGAAATAGTAGATTTGGGTTTTCTCAGAGGCATGAATAAACAATTATGGTTTGTGTAAGTTGTCTTCCCCAAGTTTAGCATGCCAGCCCTTAGCTAGTCTGTACTGTCTCCCTTAGGGATAAGTCCAAGACTGTCCTGGTAGTAGGTATGTGAAAAAGTAATTTTTGGCCTGAGTATAACCTGTTCTCATATTTCTTATTGTCAAAGGCTCTCTAAACTCTTGGGCAATTATCACTACATGTACAATACAATTATTCAAGCTGCTACTTGCACATACATACATATATTGACAGTCAAAGCAAGACTACAGAGTGTCCATATGACCTAAGGAATCTGTTTGCTGCATATGAATACTAACTGAAGCTGAACCAAGCACAAACTCAAATTCCATAGAAAGGAAAAATATCCAAGAAAGGCGACAAAATATACTTTTATGGAAGTTTTACGTTCTATGAAATTTTCTGAATGTGGAATCTTTCTAGTTCTAATATATGGGGAGCCTGGCTGAGATAAGACTGTGAGAAGTTTCACTTTCCCTCCATCTTACAGTTTACCTCAGATGGTTATGTGTCATATACCATTGTGTTCTCACTGAAATTAAAACAAACTCTAGAAAGAATTGTGTTTTCAGATATTGGCTGTAAAATGGCTTCAAAATCAAATCTTAGCTGTGAAATGATCCTGAAAGAAAGAAAGGGTTATCTGCAAGGGTTTGAGGAGGCTCAAGCAAAAGTGGGTATTTTGGGGAAATGTATTTATAAAATTGAGGCCATTGTAATCCTTAAGTCATATTGATTCAGTTCTGTTACTTTTTCTGTGTCATCTTTTTTTTGTTTGTTTATTTATATTTTAATAGCAGATTGTCTATTTTGAAAAGAAGTAAAAAAGCAAAAATAAAGGCTAATAAATTCTTCCCAGCATTTCTGTTTCTTTCATTTGTAAAAAAATGATTTCTTTCCACTCAGGCCCCTGGATACTTAATAAAAGTACTTCTGATAACACTCTTTCCATGTCCATCTAATATGAGTGGCAGGAACACTGTCATCTATGCACTTAAATAAAGTGACAGCTGTGCATCACTGTGAGCTGATGCAGTGCATCAGTCTCAGAATACGACATTTGGCAACCAACATTTCCTCAGAAAATTCCTCAGTTATCAAGAAGCTTGACATAGCAAGGACATAAAAAACTGAGATAGTGAAGTTTTTTTCTCTCTCTCTCTCTCTGCGGAACTGGCTTATGACCTGGTCCCCCTGGAAAACTCCCTCTGGCTATGGTGATATTTCTCTTACAACTTCTCAAGGCACTCTGTGACACTGGTATGTAATAACCACTGCAAATAGATATTAACCTTCCCCATATCTTTAAAACCGGTAGACCAAAACCTTCTATATGAGACTCCTACTGATTCTAATCAAAGTCAAGGTTTTTTTAGAGTTTTGGTCTTAAAAGGTGACTGCAATTTTGAGCATCCTGTTTTTATGAGGAAAAATGTTAAGGCATTCTGATCAGAAAAGGTCAATTCAAATTATTATTATTTAAGACTATGCAACTAACTCAGAAAAAATAAGCATTTTTTTTTTCCAAATACGCTTGAGATAGTGTCTGATCAAAATTTTACATCACCAGATGTGTATTTTGTCACACAAATAATCAAGAAAAATGCAATGATGGTTGAACTTAAACACATGCATATTTAAACAGTGATAATCATTAATTTTAATTCTGAGTACCTTATGAATAGGACCAGTATTACAGGTAGACAGGAACCTCATATTTCAATGGATTTAATTACTGAAGAACATTAAGTGAGTATCTTCCTAATTCAGTGCACTTGTCAGTAAAAATACTCATCTATGACATTTAATTTAATTGATTTGTCATCAGCAATATGTCAAATCATTGATATATGTAAGACACCTCAATATTTAGGGAATTTTGGTGTCTGGACCAACATTTTGTGCTAATGAATACATAGGTATATCAAACTGCAGTTGGAGATGAAAGTGCATATGCCATCTGCTAACTATTCAGGTACAATTTAAGTTTCATTTGAAGTGATTATTTTTCCCATCTCAGAATACCTCATTTTATAGAAAACCACAGAAATTTAATCAATTCATAAATTAATCAAGGAATCTTCAGAATTTGGCACATACTGATGAAAATTTTAAAAAAAAGAGATAAATCACATAACTATACATCTGACACCGCTGTTCTATGATCAGATCCTCACTACTGGAAAAACTGAAAACTCCTAATAAAAAGAGTTAGATAATGAGTAAAGGATCTAGTTCTTCTGAAATCAAACAGCCTTTCACATCTCGAAAAGTATTTACAATCATTTATTGTAATCTAACTGCTGTGTGCTCTGATTATACACCCCATATCACATATTTAATCCTTAACAAGATCTGCTGATGAGCAATGTTTAATATGTAAAATTTATTTCTTATTCCACCATTTATATGACTGAATGCTGTATGAAAAATGTAATTACATTAGTGTTCATATCATACAAGAAAAATCCACCATTCCTCTATATTAAAAGTAACAAAATACAGACTTTCTTGATCTGTTACCTCTAATAAGGAAAAAAAAGTAATAACTTATAAATAAATTCTGAAACAATGGAAGTCGATAGATATTTGCAATTCAAATTGCTGGAAATGGCAGTCTACCAACCTGCATTAATTGATGGAAAGTGGAATATGGTTTAGAGCTTTGTGTAAAGGCTTCTTAGCCATATATTTGGAATGTAAAGGATTGTAGTGGATTGGCACTGGACACAGAAGAACAGTATGTCTCCATTTCACAAAATTAGGTGCATAAATGGAATTTTTAAAATTTTTCTGTAGCATAGCTAAAACATGTTCTTGTTTTTTCTTTCAAAAGTTGACATGGCTTGAAGTTGATCAAAGCAATAACTTTATTAGTGCACTCAGGTTTCAGAATCGTCATATAAAAACTGCATTTTAAAATTTTTGATTTGTGAGATAATAGTCCAATCACTTCTGCTATTATGACTGATGTAAAAGCAGAGTCCTTATCTCTAGTAGCTTAGCTGCAGTATGTGACTCATTCAGATTTCAGAGAGGCTTCTCTAGAGTACTTCACTGACCTAGTACACATCACAGTTGCAGGAGTCCGTTGGGAAAATAATTGTGATCTCTGTTATAAACCAGAGTAGAAACCAAGAGACACAGTTTATTTCCTTATTACCAGGATGCTAATAATGCCAGGCAAGTTTTCTCCCTATTCCAGTTTTCTACATTGTATATTTCCCATGATGGGCCATTAATACAATCTATCAGTACAGGACATCTGCATTTTAATGGCATCTAGGATACTGAAGAATTGCAAACAAATTTTTTTTTTTAAACATTTTTGCAACCTGTACATTCTGCGTGTCATCTTTGGGAAGTAAGAGATTACTGGAAAACAGACTGATTCAAAAATCTATCAGCATATATAAAAAATTATCTATGTTTCCTTTAGGCTAAGATATACTGCTGAAGATTGTTTTTGTGATTTACTAAGCATGATTTCTTGTTCCATGAAATCAAAGCTGATTTCTATCCAATTTTACCACAGCTTCTCCATCTTTGATGATTACATCACATCCTCAGTCATAGTGACCACGAGAAACATATTTTGGAAATGAAAGCCCCCCAGGTAAGACTATTGGCTTGCATTAATATCTTTGGATCTCCATTATAGTGATAGAACTGACATCAGTCTTTCTAATTTCCATTAAAGTCAACAATTTATTCATGTGAAATGAAACATCAATTAAGAATGTTTATTAAATGAACTGATGGAGATGCTTGTTTTTCTTTATCAGTTGTGACTGTGGGAGGAAAAGCCACAGACTGCTTCCACAATATGATACCTAGCACAATATCCTTTCATTTTAAAAGGAAAAAAGGGCCTCATACTTGATGTAAAAACTCAGTCTAACATGACTACTGGCCATGTCCATCACTGGAAGAATTACATTTATTTTCTTCACTCCAAGTGTTAGAAAATAGGAAATGTAGTATTCATCATTATGGATTCATTTTGTTAGACAAAGAAGAAATTAATATTTATATTTCTTTATAGAATGAACAGTAGCAAAGAGATTTAACAATGTTTCCAGACTTCTGGAAAGTGTTTGTGAGGACACCTTGTGGGTACAGTTCTCATACAGTAAATTCAAGTTCCAGAATCTAGTTTGGCAGCTGACCTTCACAGTCAGCGGGAAATGAATGTACAAACCTTGCAGCTGCTTGGCACATGTCAATTGGCCATTCTTCCTCCTTTGTAGGAGATTTATAGCCTTCCAAATCCCTCTCTATATATGCTACCACCTCCTCCTGCGGCCTGAACCCTTCCACGCATGGCAGCTTTGCCCAGGCAGAAGTGCAGCAATGTGCTGGGGCAGGTGCCAGAGCTCATCACCCACCTGGCAGAGAGCAGGCAGGCTCCTGGATGTGGACATGCAGTGGCTTGTGCAGGACTGATCTAGTTGTCTCTTCATTCTCACACATCTCTCCATTGCCTATTGATGTCTCTACGAATTTAAAGGTACTGGCTTCAGACAGAATTATCATTAGGAAAAGGAGTGAGAATCTACTTATTTATGCGTATAGAGGCTTGGACTACAGAGAGCCTAGATTTTTGCAAACCTGTAAATAATTGAATGAAGATGTCATAGAGGTGAAAAGAATGAGGTCACACCACCATTCCTTCAGGTCTCTATCATCAGGACACTCACTAATCAAAAGCATTTTGTGCCTGTCCCAGAAACATATGATAAATGATGTAACATTCCAAGTCAAATTTGGCTTTGTCGGCATAGGAATACTGGCATTTGTGAACAAAGTAAAAAATTGTGTCATCGCTTGAAGTCAACTGCAGGTGTCTGGCACTAAAATAAAATATTCTCCCTGTGTAGCTTAACCCATTGGCTGTCTCAGCTAACAAATCAGATAAAAAATGGGGGTCATGGCCTTGGAGTAAGGCAGCAGAGTCCACTGACTAAGCCAATTAAGACCATCTGAGGCTAGCATTCTCTGAAGATGAAATTGTTCACTTGATTAATGGACCAACTGTCTAGCTCTTATCTAACCTGGACTGCGACCAGAGACTCTTGTCAAATGCCAGCACGAAGTCCACAACCATGAACATCAGTAATTTAACATGTAATGAGCTGAAAAACAGTACCATAATTTTTCCTACCTTGATATATGACTTAATTGTGCAATTCAATGCAAGGTTTGTTTTCTGAGTTTTAAATAATATAGAAGAAACACTAGCCTGAAGAGGAGGAAGTGTAAAGGCTGTGTAATCTGTTAGCAGCATCTGTGTTTGGACCACTGACAGAAAACAGAGAGGCAAAACACTGTTGCTATTTCGATATCAAGTGCAACACTGATTGAATGGGGAAGGCAGGGAGATAAAGATTATCTTCAATGGTATACACTTCTAAATTAATGCAACTACACTTTGTATTGTAATGTATAAAGGGATTTACTTTCACTTTACTTTCACTTTATGATAATATATTCCTAGATTGCTAGTTTTTATGTGACAGTACAAACTTTTACCCCTATAATTCCTCCTGGTGCAGGCCAGTGTAGTAGTTACGCAGTAGTTTAAATAGATTACAGCTGTTTTCACTTTCCATTCAGGTAATTACTATTTAAATGCATGTCTGATGAATGCCACTTAAGAATAAAAACATCATAAAAGAATCTATTTCTAAGCAACATTATCTTACCCAATCAAGAGGAGACACCATTTGTTTGACTTCTAAACTATTTTGTAGGCAACCATGGAATTTGTCATGAGCTTCAGACAATATTACTGTACACAAATTGAAACCATGTTGTTAACAGGACTTCAGGTAGGGATTATTTTGCTTTTCAGCATCTCTGTTATTTGAGAACCCAGAATTTGTTCCAGCTCCCAAGTTCTATAAAGTATTAGTTACTTCTATCCTTAATTACCGACCTGGTATCAATCTATTTCACTAGTAGCAAAAAAACCCATTTTATCAGGTGGTTTGTACTGGAAAAACTGCTTTGAAAGATCTGCATTACTTGCATTTTCTGAGTTTGAATGATCCAACACTTCCAGAAGAACAGATAACCTCAGAAAACTCAGTGCTGCGTAGGAGCAGATCAGTCTGGGTTAATCAGCTTAATGGATGTCTCACTGTATGACTGAGGCAGATTTTGAGTCTATTATGAAAGTGAGTTTAATGTAAAGTGCCCTACTTGAGCCTCTTTATTAGAATATTTTGAATTAATTTCAGGGTAGTCACACAGACCAAAATATTAAAAAAGTATGATGGTCACACACCTGATTAGATGATTACACTACTCAGCTTGCAAAGCAAATGAAAAATTGACTACCTCCTACTACCATTCTCTATCTCCTTGCTTGCAGTTTTCCTAAAGTCAGAAATATTATCAAATATTACTTTTGCTTTCATATAGAAAAAGCCTTTCTTGACTAAGTAGTGGTGGTTTGTCTGAAGTCAGTTACAAGTCAACACATCAGAGATAACCAGCTCGAACATTTCAGGAGTCCTTGCACAATACATATGCTACCAGTGACCAAAATCTTTGCAAAGTTGGAATTGTTTCTATCTTTTCAATTCTGCTTATTTTTGTGAGTAAAATCTGACCAAATAAAACAGCATAGTGGGGTGACTTTTCAAGGGCAAAAAGTGAGCTGGATACTTATAGAGGTTGTCAGTGTTGTGGTCTAATGGAGGTGAGTCTGGTGCAGATTCATGTCCCCAGGTCCAACCAGCAGAGAGGCTGAGCATGAATACCCAGTATGCAGAACAGGCAGACACAAGCATATGTATGCACAATGCATATATACATACACATGGCCAGCAGCACAGATCAAGACAGTCAGAAAACATAGCAGTCATATGAACACATCACCAAAAGCTTCATCCTGCTTTCCTCTCTGTCTGATCAAGTCCATATGTTCAGTGTAGGTGCCTCCAGCACTGGCCTCAGACACTGTAGCAGGTCGTGCAGAAGTCGCGCCTGGATTCCAGTCTTCCCAGCTGCTGGCATGTGATCATATGAGCCCCTGAGGCCACACTCACTTCCAGATGCTGTTACAGAGCCATTTCTCAAATGCACAGACACGGGGGGCTCTCAGTGAATACCCAAGTCCCATGGCACAGGTCCTGGACAAGCTGATCTCTCCGGCAGCCAGGTCCTTCGGTTGCCTCATTCCCAGAGACCCATCTGTAAACCCCCATGGCTCCCAGACCACCTATTTGCTGGCTAGTCCAATTTGGTTGATCCCTGTGATCACAGCCTAACCTGCAGAAGCTCAACCCCTGCTTTGCTGTCACCACAGACCCACAGGCCCTTGTGACCTGTCGTCTTTCTCCACGTGTGATGTGGATACACATGTGCCCTGAACAGAACCCCAGTACTTACAAAATAAGATTAATGGGTAGACAGCACAGACAGCAGTGATACAGGGCAGAGCACATTTGGATATCCATAGAGACCTCCAGCCTGCTCACAGGTGACCTGTCCCTCTTGTCAACACAGTCCTGGTTTTCCCACGCTTGTTTCTCCCAAAGACACTGATTCCTCCCTTTCCCCACCTTTGGTTCCTCCCCTAAACATCCACCCCCAGGACTTGTACGATCCTTGACTGCCTGCATCCCGCAATAGATCTGGAAGCCCTGTAAGAGTCACACCTCAATCTGAGAAGTGCCCTGAAGAGGCCTAGTTGTGGTGGGGATGTGGGGAGAGACGATGGTTCTCCAGGGATAGGTTGGGAGGAGCTGGGTCAGGGTATTTGCTTGGGTTCCTCCACCCTCTGACACCCCAGCCTTCTTTTTAAAGCTTAATACTTCCATCAGGGCAGCATATAATCTCATCATGGTTTAAGCCATGGCCTAAAATTCAGTAAGATTTAAAAAATGTAAGTACACTTAATAGAATTGCTTGCATTTTCTAACCATGCAGTCTGGCACAAGGTACAAAAAAGTGTGTCTCCAGGTAAGGAATCACTCTTAAATTTACTGGTGTTTCAAACCTGTGTACAGAAATAATTTACCTCTTTAATTTATTGTGCCTTTTCCATGTTAGTCAAGTTAAATTAGAGCTGTTTTAGAGAAAAAGTATTCAGTTGTCAACTTTAAATTTGGAACATTTTTTCTCTCCTTATTCTCCCTCTGATAAAAATTTATAAAATATTAATAAATTAATTTTCACAAAGTGTGTATTTATTTATGGATTTGAGATATAAGGAATAAGTAATTTAGATTCCTTTTGTTTTCCTATAAGGCCTGAATACTTAGCTTTAGTCAAGCTATTTCCCAAATCAAGCCAGTCATCCAGCAATTATTTTTCAAGAAAGAAAACTTACCTTCTCAGATAATAATCCTATTTTAGCAGCTAAGGCACATAGAGAAGTATAAATCTTGGTAAAATCAAATACTCAATAAAATCATAAGAGTTGAAAACTCTTTTCTAACTCGATAATCAAAATCTTACTCATGGGAATTTCTTAAAAAAAAATTTCCATGCTAGTTTCACTGAAGAAAGACATTTCATTTTTGCTTTCACTCAGCAGTATTGTATTCTCCATCCAGATATCACAAAGCAAGAAACTGCTGTCAAAGAACTCTAGTTTAAGGTGTTCAGAGTCCAATTTACTGGCATCTGCTCAGAGAACTAGGGTGATGACAGACCTGAAAGATGACTCTTTTCCTCATCCAC
>NW_016690186.1:2116600-2149383 GCF_001604755.1 Lepidothrix coronata | reverse complement strand
TTGTGGGAATCTCCGATGGAAGAAAGGATGACTTTTATGACATCAAAATAATGAAGAAAGATGAACTCTAAAAAGTTCTAAAATACTATTTCTGTATTACAAAGGAATTAAGGAATTACATTCCTTACTCAGTATTCTTATTGGATTCACAGATAATGACACGGTACTTTACAGTCCTGCGAAACCTCAACCTCAAAGGAGATGCTCTTGCCTCTCAAACCATGTACATCTCTATGTGTGTAACTTGTGTGGGCCTGTAGCAGAGGAAAAGCTCCCAGCACTAGTCAGAAAAAGTCTGAACCCAAGAATTTGTTTTAGGAAGAAATGCAGTTACCAGTTTGGGAAATTAAGTAAATCCTCTCTTAGTTATCTCCAGAATTTCGCTCTGACTTTTCACTAAATATGGCCTGCTCAGCAGATTTTTAAAATTAAGGCACTTAACTGAAAGTCCCAGGATGTTACTTGGAAATAGGAATATGAACATACATTACAATTTTATTGTTTAATATGGCAGCTAAATGAAAAAGAACCTTTTCAGTTGTTCAAGTATTTAATACAGAGAGATGAAGAGACACCTCAGATTACTCAGATTACTTACTTTTACAAATTAACCATATTTTTTTCAGTCCTTCATCAAAATGTTGATCTACTGTACAGTATGATCATTAGTGATTAAAAACACACTCGTTAATGAGGAAAAAAATCTGCTTTGCTTAGTGTATTATTCTTTCATCTTTGTTTATCTGTTGATCTCAGTTAATCTCACTTAATATAAATGACTGAAAATATAGGGACATTAATTCTTATAGGACGGCAAACACACTCATATCTTTATCATTTTATTCGTAAAGAAAGAGGTTCTTCTGACTAAAATTGTAATGTCAGTTTTTAAAAAAACTTTAAGGGAGGGAAAAGAACAGAAAGATTTATTTTTTACAGACAGGAAAGGTAAACAAAAAAAGACAGTGTTATGCTGGTGCACAAATATGTAAGTAGTTTGTGCAATTTTGATCCTCTTATCTCAAGATACTTTTTGGATTTCTATTATGGTTAGGAAAGGACTCAAGAAAAGTAAGGAAACTACCTCCGAATGGGCAATGACTAAGTCTCATCTGAAAGAAGGAAAACTGAAGGCATATAGCGTACAATCTAATAACATTGTAAAGGGTGGAAATGGGAAACAGTCATCCAGTGCCTCTCAGAGTTCCGAGTTCTTAAACAAGTCATCAAAAGAAATATTAGATGGTAAATTGCAGACAAAGAGATTTAATTATTCACACACACTAGAGCTGTGCTGTAGAGGTCCTTGCAGCAGGAGAATGTAAATAAATCAAATTCATGAAGGCTTATTTGATGCAGAAGTATCACTGGTGTTTTAGGAAATTCCTGAGCCATAAATTGTTGGAGGGGTGGGGACTATCGTGAGGAAATATCACTATAAGTTGCTCCTGAGTTCTTCCCTAGGCATATCTTAAAGGTAAAATCCTAGAAGAAGATTTATAAGATTTTGAGTAGATCTTTGTTCTCATCCCAAAACATTGCTCTTATGTTCCATTGAAATCCAGGCACTATGAGATGATAGCACCAGACTCTTTACTGATATGCAGGGAAGAAAAATGAGAAACAGTTGTCATGAACTAAAGTTCTGACTGGATATAAGGAAAAAAATTGTCACCAGAAAAATAGCTAAGTACTAGAGGAGGTTGCACAGAGAGGGTAGGAAATCTCCATCCTTGAGCATTTTCAGAAAACAGAGGCACAATACTGTAAGTAGCCTACGGTGAATTCAGTATAGACCTTGCTTTGAGCAGGAGGGTGGGAATAGAAACCCCCCAAATATTGTGTTCAACCTTGAGTCCCCTGTGCTAAATTTGATAACCCTGTGCTAAAATTTTTGTTTAATGTTCTCAGAAGATATCTATATCTTTTAGTTTAATTTAGGATACTGGGCAAAAGATGGAAATAGGATATAAAAAAAGAGACATCTGCCAAAATGGATGACCCGATCAAACCCAGCAGAGTTTTCCTCCAAAAGAAGAGAGACAGTGATACATAATAAGGTGTGCAGATTTGGTTGGGGAAATAGGTATGACATTTGCATTTAATCTGGCAGAAGAAAATTAGGCTACCTTCATAACAGCAAGTGCCAAAACCAACTAAATTTAAATACAAATTAAAAAAATTAAAAAGCTATTCATGTTTAAAATGCTCCACAACTGAGAACAGGAACAGATTTACTATTTTCTATGCATTTCATCTCAGTGTTGCCAATTTTCAAATGCATGATCTTGGTCAGCATATCAAAATCAAAACGTGTGCATATTCACTTTAAATTGTCAAGGCTAAACAACCCTGCCATTTTGTACAACATAATTTTTTTGTGCACACCATCTGTTCAGTGGAAATGCAGCTTACAAAATTTATTTCAGTACAAAAAGAAATAAATCTGTTTTTCAAACTTTATTATCCAGTTGAAAATCATTACAATGATGTCTCTGTACAGTTAACATGGTTTTAAAAATGAGGTTAGATTTATGTGTCACATAGCAATAGAGATGTTTCATCATTCTTTTTGTTGTGGCACTTCAGAAAATAGAGGGGTGCGTTCTTTTAATATATATCTAAGTATGTGTAAAGATCTCTTTGGTTGAAGGTCAGAGGCAAGTTTCATTATATGAAGGATAACTTCTGTTATTTATCTCCAAAATTTGCTTCATGAAGCAAATCAATAAAAACTTGGTAAACTCTTCAATCATTTACATTTCTATACTGTAAAATACAAAGATATTGTTTTACAATAATTGATCTTATATATTTCCAATGCTTTTCTATTTTATAACTGAATAACCCTTTAACATGCAGCATGGAACTAAGCTAATGAAAGTCTGTAATTACATGAACAATACATAATAATATGTAAAATTTTCTGTCCTACTGAATTTTGTTTGATGAAAAAGCAGATTTCCATATTGCTTTTCAGCCCTACTCACATTTGGCTTCATATGACTTTTATGGAATCATGCAATTGTCAAAACAGACAAAACTACATGTTCACTTTCACCAAATAATTTTGGGTACAGTGCTTAAGGTACCTCGTCCGTATCTGTATAGCTCTCTCCAACACTTCCAAGCACATATCCTCAATACCTCCTACTCTGTCTCCCTGGCAACATCTCCTCTCCTCTGCCCTTGATAAAGCCATTGTCGCTTGCTTACTGCTTTCTCACTCTGTTGGATACCACCTAAGAAAAAGATATAGCAGCAGTGATGAGATTTGGGTCGTTAAGCCAGACATAGTTAATAATGCCCTTAATAAAATAGATTTTCATATAAGAGATTTCTAGTGAGTAGAAATAAGAGCTTAAAAAGAGCTGTTTCACTATTTTTTAACATGACCTCCTGAAAATACTTGTTTCTTCCCAATTAGTCTTCGCAAGATACGTATCCTTTCAGGATAAACAGCTGTTTTCCAGATCTAGTAAAACATTAATCAAAGCACAATGCATTATGAAGTCACATGTAGAAATGTCCAGGTCTTAATTGAACACGTTAATCTGGCAATTTAAGAGTCTATTATTATTTAATTTTGCAATTTAAAACATAATTTTTAAGGTTTTTTTTCTAATTGAATTTTGTTCAAAGATCAGTTGAAGACTTTGAAAGTGCCTCATTTAATGTAGCCAGAATAATAATTCTTTCATGAAAGAGTATAAGACCTCTTATATGACTCAGTAAGCCTTTCTGCCATTAATAAACTTTCCTTCAAGTTAATTCACAAAAAATTCTCAAATTAAATACACAAGTTGCATAAATATCAGATAAAAATGCTATGCACAGAGGAATTTGTGGAGAATTCACAGAAAGCATAAAATCCCAAAGACCGTAATCAACTACCTTCACTAAATTAAGCACATTTTAAATGTTGCCCTTGAAAATGTGGTCCTCACTAAATTTTATTAGAGGCTATGTTTTGGGTTTTTTTGTGGTTTTGTTGGGGATTTTTTTCTTGGTTTGTTTGTTTGTTTGGGTTTTTTGTTGTCGATGGTTACTGTTGATGTTTGGTGTTTCTTCATGCTTTTTCTTTTTTTTTTTTATCTGAGATTTTCTGAGAAGATTTAGCCATCAAAACTGTTTACCCCCAATCTTTTTAAGTGGATGTACACTCTTTATAGTGTGAAAGTTAAGATACTCATCCGGATTAGTTGTGATCCAGATGTACCTGGTGAATTGATGAGAAAAGATTGAATAAGTGTCTTTTCTTCCACCAAACTTTTCAAAGAAGGCTGAAAAATACCTTTTGCTGATATTCCACTAACTGCAGCTAGTACAAAATATTTTCATGACAATATTTTTGTTTAACAAATCCTTGTTTTCTGAGAGTGTTCTGGAAATTACCTCACCAACATAATTTCAAATCATGTCTACTTGCAAATTCTAATATATTCTGTTCAAGAATAAAGACAGTGTTACCCCAAAGAAAGCTACCCCGAAATAGGAGAAATGTCTTGTACTTACTATTTTCCCCGAGTCTCTTTTTAAAATTATAGTAGCAATTGAAATTGCTGGTCTACAATATCTGTAGCAAATTGCATATGATTGGTGCCTACTACAGTGATTTACAAGATTCCCCATGAGCTCAGCAACTATTTCAGTTACTTTCACCTGTGAAATGTTTACGCTGCCCTAGTTGAATATACAGGGCTGATCTGTCAGAGTCCAGCAGTGCTGGCTTGTCAGATTGCAGAGTATTACTTGACAAAAATACCTTAATTTACTTTTGAGAGGAGGATCACAGTATCATAAGGAAGAGATGACTGAGACCTGCTCACAGGTGAACAAACAAGTATATATTTTTATTGTGGAATTCACAGCACTCCTCAGGATAGGAGCAAAGAGGTTTTTTTCAGTATGTGCTTTTCTGACATACTTTCACTGTGCAACTTCATACTCTCTGAGGAAATTTATTCTTTATTCCACCCTAGGTTTCGATGCTACAGAAGGCTAGCTTTTGAATAAACTCCCCCAGAAGCTGTGAAGTTGTGTTAAAAACAAGCACACCTCTAAGGTGTACTTGAAATACTTTCTTAAACAACTGCATTTATTCTTTCCCGGTCCTCTTTGATATAATATTTGTCATCAGTGTGCTACCCAAGCAAAATCCCATGTTCTTCTGACTGAGGCTTCATGGATGTGCGTTCCAGATGCTACAGAACTTGTTACTGGTTATCTGTCATCCATCTAACTCAGAATAGATTCAGTTATGATCTTTGCTGGAATACTTCCAGATGATGAGTACAACTTTCAGAGTTTTCACATTTGTACAATAGCACAAAAAGCATAAAAAGTTTTAATTTTTTTTAATGTGATGGAAAGCTTGATAACATCTCGACTTTAAATTTCTTTCATAAATTGAACAAGGGGAATTCTAGTCTTCTAGAACTTATGTCACCAAGTTCGTTGATAGAATTATTCGAAACAGAACTCAAGTTCTATGAATGGATTTGGAAAAGGTAATACGCTGTCCTCAAGGGACTAATTCATAACTGTCCTATTTGTAAGTCCAAAGTTGGTTGCAAAGTACCAAGCCAGTCTACTGAACAGCTCCTAGATCTCTCTTGCTTTGAGTGGACATAATACTTAATATTTGGAATCAAAAATCTTGGATAGTCAATTACGTGACTATAGAGATTAAAAAAAACCCCAAACAACAAAACCCAAAAAAACCCAAGCCAAAAACCTCCTAATGAAACATATTTATTTGGGGGGAACACAGCCAATCTCATCTTTCAAAACCAGAAAAGGGATCAACAGGGTGATATATCTGTTTTCTCCATGTGCAACCTGATAATCATTTCATATTACAATTGTGAGACTAATCTTAATCTTATATATGAGAAAAACTGGTACAAACACAGATGCTGTACAGCAGGTATGATATGTGAGTACAGGTGACTTTTCATCTTTCACAGATATTATTGACACACTGTCAGGCAACAATGGTCTGAGTGTAAGACCAAGCGCTGACTTACGCCTTTGCAATTCTGTCTGTTCTTGATGACCCACATAAATACTTAAACTACTCAACGCTGGTCTCAGGGCAAGAGCATATGGTGCTTATCACCCATAGTTTTTCAGCACTGGACCTACTAACACAAATTTTCCTCTGGTGTAATTTGGAGTGATGGTAATATTTTGCTATGCAAAAACATAGCCATTGTCTTTGGATCATCAGGCTAAGTCTGCAGTCCTGTTCAAGGAGAATACAGAATTCTCATGGCTAATTTTCAGTCAAATGTTTTCGGATTTGTTGCATTTCTTTTTTATTTTTCAACAAGTTTGATACCATGTGCATTGACAGGCAGGACACTTAAAATAACAATGAGGTGGGACCCAAACCAGGAGTTTGGCATCCTGGGGTGTTTAACAAAATCTTATTTATATTGTGAGACCTGGAGTAGAAGAGAATTGTCTTAAGTCCACCCATCCTTAACTTTTGAATTTGATAGCATAAATAACATGAATCTCTTAGGAAGGGAATCATTTCACTGCTGCTTGGACCTGTGCAAAATCATAGCAGAAGAGTGATCATCCACGCTCTCCAGTATAAGTAATAATTTGTAAGTAACTGGTAAAAGCAGGGCTGGCAGAGGAGATAGTTTAGAGGAGGAATAAGATAAGATGACTTCCTGATGATTTTCCTACTACAAGGACATGATGAGAATCAGAATTATGTAGGGTTTTTTTTAAGCTGCTTAAGGCTGATGTGTGTGATTTTTCCAGCTATTTCTCTGAATAACTAGAGTCAAGTATGTAAAAAAAAAATCTGAGTTGAATGAGTACAAAGTTTTCTGTTAATGCACATTTTTGGATGTATTAGTACACCACAGATGCTTATATTACATTTTGTGCAATTTCTAACCTTTAAAGGGTAACAGGAGAGATTTGTGTGATACAACAGCAAGATGTTTTAGTCCCCTTGTGGTTTATATCCTAATGCTCTCATAAAAAGTAAGATAAAGTTTAAAGTTTAGTATTAATTGAAATTTATTTTTGCCAGGCAAAAGAAACAAGACTGGTATATAACTCCAGTAGCAACAGTGACTTTTGTCTCTGGGATGAGGTGTATCTTGACTTAAAGTGATTTATATGCCCCCAGTTTGAAAATATTCATGAGACGCAGGATGTAATTGTGAAGAGATTTGAAGGGTTCTTTCACCAAGAAATTTTATGGTCACAAAAGAGAGTGAACACAAGGTCATTTTTGATGTCAAAGTTGAGGGAAGCAGATGTGACGTTAATGAAGATTTCAGTAGAAAGCAAGACATGCTGAGCTCACGTCAACAAACTGGCTGGTTCCAAAAATGGTTTAATCAAAATAATAATCATTCTACACAGTTTTAATTAAATGCTGCAATGTTCTATTAAACTCTAGATAACAATGTAATTATGTGAGTGGACAAAAATAAGTATTAAGAACTACAAGCCGCTTATTCACAAGGCTGATTTAAATCATTACCTGCTGGCAAAGAAAAAAATGTGGGCAAAGCTTATGGCATAACAACAAAAATTAAAAATCAAACCTACCGTGAAGTAAAAAAAGCCATGTTTTTATAGCTGTTTTGAGTTCACAGTTCACAACAGGTATTTTCCAATCATAATGAATTTCTTTTACAGTGAAGTGTCTGCAAGTGAATCATATACGCAAAGGGGGAACTAAGCAGCAGCTCACCTTTAAGTATTGCTTTGTCTGGAAGTATTTATCTTCAGCTTAATAGTCAATAAGAAAAATTAATTAGGATGTTTTCTTCTTGAGAGTATAATAAATAACCCTAGCAAAGGTGATCAGGCACAGGAACAAATTATTTTTGAAACCTCTAGAAGTTCCTGGAACATCACATAAGCATATAATTATATAACGAAGGCTTGTAATAGGTCTTAAAGTGCTTAAATCAGTCATTCAGTCATTACCAAAGGGACTAGACTTACTGGTGAGGCATCAGTACACTACAAATTTAGGCTCCAAGCTTTCACTTGAAATTTGAAATAGGAAGCAGAGCTTCTAAATGAGGGGGAATATAGCAGTTTTCAGTGAGGGCAAATAAGATGAAAATCAGCACCAGTGAAGTCTGGAGGTTTTTCACATGAAATTCAACTTTAAAAAGATGAACTATGCAATCTGCAACTAATCCCCCAATTTTTTAACTATACGAGAGAAGAAAGTGATCTGGCTTTTGGGGTTCAAACTCAGGCCATAATAATAATCAACAGAAAATTTAAAATATGAATCTAGCTACCAGTCAAGCAGAAAAAAAATATATTACTCTTATGAAAGTGTCATTGGGTGACACTATTATTTGCCACAATTATCTTCCAAATTCTTTCAATGAAACAAAAGGCAAATCTAGGAGGACATGTAAAAACATATGTAAAATGAGATTGCTGATGAAAGTGAAGTTCTTTTCAGATAAACTATGTACACAATAGAGGATTTTGATCTCTCCTTGATCTCCAGTAAAAGTCAGGTTTTAAAACAAAGTAGTTCCCCAAAAGATGGTGCGAAGTTCCTGAGAAAAGACTTGTTGCAAAAATGTTGTCTTCTATTTTCACATACAAGGTAACAAAGCATAAAGTCAAAAGGGTCCATCAGGGAACTGTCAAGTGATAGTCTCAGAGCCTCTTTTTAGCTAGCCTGGATGTAATGGCACAAGTTCCCTTTCGTCCCTTCATACTGTGCACTGAGGTAGTTCTGGTTTGCAGAGTGTAGGTTACTAAAGTGGAAAGGGCAGAGAGGAGTCACAGCACTTCACAGTGTAAGAATGACTTAAAATTACAGAGAATAGCGTAAGATAGCATCCCCTAGGGTAATGACACTGCGCTGAGGAGACTGATGACACAAAATGAGTTAGATTTGCTGCTAATCTGTATTACTGATGTTATTTTGTTCCCACAAAAAGCAAACCTATAGTTTCATATATGTCTCCTGACGCTCCATAGAGTGACAGCAGTCCAGTGATCCAATATCACTTTTGGTTTTTTCTTGTTCAGCCCCTGAATTCCTATGGATCATGTTAATACTAATTTCATCATGTAGAGATCTCTGCTGTCATGGAGATCATGCTATATTTCCTTATGTCTACTTTTGCGTTTTATTTTCTTTTTGTTTGTTTGAACACTAAGCATGGTTTGTCTAAAGTAGAAAAATATCTAAATATGTGTCTACTTTTTTTTGTATCGTTTCTAAATCTGGAGTTAGACTCTAATTCCAGTCAATGAAGAATTGATTTTTACTTTTTAATTAAAACATTAGAATCTCCACTCCGAGAGTGAAAAACATTTGTTCACTTTCCCTTCACTAATAACTGCAGAGTTGCAGTCCTTCACATTTTGCAGCTTTCTCAGTTCTGACCTTCCTTCCTTCAAAATTCTTTGTGAAATTCTTTCCTGACATACATAGGTTTGATATGTTCAATCTGTCATATAGTAACTTTTTTCTGGACGAGATGCTATGGCACAACATGCCCTTGTTTTGAAATAAAACGTCTCATCCTTCCCAATATTTTAGTTTCCCTTTCCAATGTTAATCAAGAATGATCACATAACATTACAAATTTTACTATTCTATATCCTTGATAGTGATTAAAATTTGGTGGGACAGTGAAAACTTTCAGTAGATCAGAAGTAGGACTGAATAATATTATTTCTACTTTACACCTTGACAGAATGATAGGGCAGTTGTTTACTGCAGTCTCTGCTCATGTTTCTGCAGAGGTAGAAAGACGTTGGCAGATAACAACAGGTATAGATTACTGTAAATAGTACAGTATTTATTATTTATTATTCAGATAAAAATAAAATCTTTTTTTTTTCCTAATTGGCAAGCAGACAAATGTCATCAGAGAATGCACAAAAAAGATGTACTAGTATGGGGAACTTTGCACTTTTTGTGTATCATGAAGTTATTTTGCTTCTTTAAAGAATAATTGAGAAACTTCACATCTGATATTATAATACTTACATTGTGCAAATGCCAAACTGCAAGATCTGTGTTCTAAGCTTTAGACTTGGGCTGCATCTATCTTTTGATCCCTGACATGCAGGTCAGAAGATGTGCTTGGCAGATAGGTCCTTTTTAGTGCCTCATATTACACATTATATATACTGTATATATATATACACACATGTGTATATATATATATATACACGTGTATATATATATATATACCCCGGAATTTTACAGATTTGTAAGTCTTATTAAACCAATCACAAAACTCTTATTTACAATGCACTGAGAATTTTGAGAAAATAGAAACAACATAAAGTGCTTAATTTCAAGGTGTTTAGTGTAGCAGCAAGGTTGCAAAGGTCCAACACCTAACCTACATCTATTGACTTAAAACTGCATTAGAAAAATAATTAATCCTGCAGACATATCTGAAGGTGCTAACAGCTGCTACTTGCTGATCTCAGTCTGTTCAAATTGCCTTTTACATGAACTTGTGTTTGTACTTCTTCCATTGAAACACCGTGTAAGCACCAAATTTAACTACAGCATGGCAAAGTGGTAGCCCATTTAAAGTATGACAAAAAAGAAATATATATAACTATAGAATATTACACAAAAGCTGAATTAAAAGATTGCATATATCATGATGCATATATAATATGAAATGTGTTAATTAACTTATAAATAACCATAAAATTTCATGAGAAAAAGGAACAAAATTGATTTAATAACAGAAAACATGATACCTCAGGTTTCCTTTAGTTAGTATCCCTGATTGTTCTACTACCAGGTGAAAAAACATGTAAACAATTTTAAGACCTATGGTATATCAGCAGCCCTTTGAAAAGGTTATGGAAGTATCATAGGGAAGACATACAATGAAAAGTTCATTCACTGATCCAGAAATAATGGACATCAGTGTTCTACTTGTGTTTGTTCTGGTTGTGGGAGGAAATACCAAGTACTAACACCGTTATGGTTGCATATGATTCGCTTGTGCAAGTTCTATTATTAACATATGAACAACAGTTTATACATGTAAAAATAATGGCGTTTAGTTGCATAAGTTAATGGAAAGAGGAAATGGCAAGAAAGAAGACATGCCCTGTATCTGCGCTACTAATTATTGTTAAAATATTTTTCCCCTATGACTTTTGTGTGTGTATGACTAATTTCTAATGGGAGGTTCCTGATCTTTTTTTGACCTCAGATAAAGTTTTTGCTGCTTTACGTCAGTTTGTCCTCCTCAGAAAAGCTCGGCTCTAAGACTTTTAAGTAAAAGGATGAAATATAGTTAGTTCTGTTAGTTTTTATAACAGCTTTAAATTTTATTATTTTATTTCACAATGAGATCGGAGTAAGGACCCTGAGGTATGTATTTGATGAAATGAGATATGATCCAGTTATTGAACCTATTTTTCTAAGTGGCTGTTGAAACTATGAAAGCTCAGTAAATTCACAGGATCAACTAACATTAGGGAGAAAAGGGATCATCAGGTTAGGTTAAGCCTGTGTAACACTAGCCATTAGAGTCCATCAAGCTAACCTTCTGAGTCCTAATTATATTTTATCACACATTGCTTGTATTAAATGACTCCAGAAATAATTAATCACAACAGTATGGAAATTTGCATATTGCATTTAAATTATCACTGTTATGGTGCTAGAACTGAGACATTAGGGCACAAGTGTCACGCTCATGTTGGCTCTGCAGTATAGAGTATTTGGTCTCAGTAAAAAGTCACCACCAGGCTATCAGCAGCTATTTTTTTCTTGGTGAGCATTAACAGGTTATTAGGGGCTATACTCTTAAAATATACAGCCTTTATCCCTGTGGAGTTTCAACCTAGAGTGGAAAAAGGAACCAGACAAATAGGATGCTGCAAGATAGGTATGACTTGATATATTTATGCATTTAATTAATTTTCTCTCTTCTTCAGCCTAACTTACACAAAATCGCCCTCATGTTCATATGGCCATTTTTTATCCACTGGCGTAGAAATTTCCATTTCAGTTAAAAGAGAAGTCCAAGGTAACATTCACTGAGGTGGACAAGAAGGTGTTATTTATTGTGTATTAATGTTGGGGGAAATTTAAAATTCCATCAAGTTTTAATGAGGGCTTTGCCAACAGCTTGTATGTGGGAGGTCTACTGACTAGGTCATCCTTAAAAAAAAACCAGTTCAAAATGCAAGTCCAACTAAAGACTCCAATCTGAGGATTTATGTGCATAAACATATGCTACCTTTTTATTTCATTCGATTTGCTATATATGTAAGAAAAGAGTTAGCCTTAATAATGGAAAAATATCCTGCCATTGACTGTTGTTTTTCTAAGGATGATGACTGACTTAACTTATATTGTTTGAAGACTTTTCAAAAGGAAAGTTTAGTCTCAACTTTTACCCTTAAAATGCCTCCTCACTGCAGACCTTTAAAGTTTATCTGTATGATCTAACAGAAGGTATATTTTTTCTCTTTTTAGAAACAGTAAATGCCATTACTTAGTGTCAAATAATTTAGAGATGAAGACAGCATCCTGAAATAAATACTCTCATAAAGCTTCTTCTCATCTTTTTGTCCAGACATAAAATGAAATTTTAAAATTCAGCTTATAATTTCTCTTCCCTAAATCAAATAACATGCTGATTCAGTAACACGGATGATTAAGTGCAGGTGCACAAAGTGAACTAATCTTTTGACAAGAAGGTTTCAACCATTACAAAAATATAATAACATATTGTAAGACAAGAAGTACAAAATATTTCTAATTATGAATGTTCCTTAAATAAGTGATTCATGTATGGGAAGATAATAATTTCTGTATGAATCAAGTGAACCTCTCCAAAAAGCATCCTTACGCTTAAAAAGTTTGCCCACCAAATCTGTGCTGAACAATTGCTAGTTAATTTCTCATTTTTATCTTAAACAAGTCATGCTCAGTCTTTCTAGTTAGGAAAGCTACATACTGAGAAAACAGAGCTGTGTTATAACTTGCTGTTAGCTCAGATTTTCTCTGTATGCACCAAGGAGTAATTCTGCGTACTCATATTATTACCAATATTTCCAGATACCCCACAAGTAGTACAGTTATAAAAAAAAGGTCTCTCACAGGCAGAAATTCCTCCCACTGAAAGAAGACCTCTGGCTTACGATTCAGTTCTAATAGCTCCTCTGGGAAGACTCATCTAGAACAAATCTTGGAATAGGTTAAATTGTCACAGTGCCCACGTGATGCACACATTAATAAGAGTTCTTCAAGTGTTCTTCCTGTAACTGAAGTGCTAGCAATTTTGTACTCAGAATTTTTATTGAATTATATAAATTAAATTAGAATAAGCATATAAAGGGGTTTTTTTAAGACCCACAACCAAGTAATATGAAAAAGGAAGTTCTTATTCATTTTTCCCTTCAATTCAACACACTTCATGTATTCCATCATTTTCTGTATTTTTAACAAGAGATGGGGGTTGTTAATAGAAGATGTGTGTGAGTGTGTGTTTTTGGGGGAGTGTGTGCTAAAAAAAATGTGGTCAGCAGTTATCTTTTTTTACCTTTTACTTAATTACAATGAAGATATTTCAGCCAAGCAGAGTTTAGATTGAAGTGTATGAGTATTTGGTGCATTTAGTATTTTGCTTCTTTTTCTATTAAATTTGATTCCATAAATTATTTCCCCAACACACACACTATTACTTTGTTTTTTATTTGCATGTTTCACTTTACTTACTTATGTGATCAGTTAAAGGTTTAGCAAAAGTTCTTAAAATCAAATATATCTGTGCTTACACAACCCCTGTCCCATCAATCCTGCCTCCTAGAAATAGGAAAGGACAACCTCAACTATGACACCTAAGTGTGAGAGGCAAAAAAAGTGAATTAAGAAATTCTCTATACTATTTGTTGCAGACTTATATCCCACAGAAAGAGTAGAGCTCATTGACTACACAAAATATTTCTTTTTAGGTATGTATGGGGGTTTTTTTGACTAAGGCATCTAGTGTAGACATCAAAGTTGTTTTGCTGAACTATGAGTTAGAACTAATAAGAGGATCTTAGCATGTTCACGAAAAAACACTGACATTTATTACCTGGGATAAGTTCAGTAGTGTAGGAATGCAATAAATTGGAAAACTAAATCCACATTTTTTCAGATTACAATATAGTAGAATACAAAGGTCGTTGTATTATACATATTAATTATTATATATATTACTATATATAAACATACATAGACCTTGTATGAATTCACTTTACTATGGTCCAAAACATCAACCACCTTCTGCAGAAACAAAGAAATTCAGCTACACACCCTCTAGTTGTAAATATAAAAAGAGAAATAGGAAAAAACTCTTCCACACACCTGTTTTGGAAAAGAGCAGGACATTTGTTTACCACAAGCTTGCTTTAACAGATGTCTTCACTCAATTTTATGATAACTCCTATGTGGCCAGTATTAATTGTCACTCAGAGATTATGTCAATCTGAAATGAATTTACTTCTCACATTCTTGCAATGCTCACATATAATATTAGGTAACATATTCCTAATTTTGTGGAATATGCCAATCCCAGTTTTTGGAGATGATGTTTTGGGGTAATTCATCTTTTTATCATTTTTACTTCTAGAAAGGAAGCACAGTTTAACAGGCTGGAATCTGAATTTTCATATCCTTTGTGAAGTTAATTGTGCTCCTTAGTTTTGAACAATATTTTTTTTTAACTTCATTATTCATTTCAAGAGACAAGGCAAATTCTATGGTCTTAATTCAATCTACTGCTGTTAGCATGCTCTGCCAAGCTATATTACATAACCACACATTTGGAGCAATCTATTGAGATTTCTATTTTAGTCTGGAAGAATGACAATCAAACCCAAAGGCATGCATGTGGTACTTTTTGCCTTTCCTTCTCTGACCTCTGATGTAACTCACATAGCTGAAAATCCCACAAAGGGGATTCTGTAGGAAGGCAAAAATGGAAGAACCTGCTAAACTTAAGATCTCTGAGTTTATTCCAGATTTGTATTTAGTGTTTGAAGTCATCATTTAAAATGAAACATTTTAGTCTTTTTGCTTCAAATTTATTTTAAATCAAATAAATCAGCCAAACTCCAGTCCTTTCTTTCTCCAAACATGCTTACACCTTCCTGAGTTTCATGTCCCATCTATTTTCCTTCCATTGAGAACAAAGGAAATTTGTTAAGAGAGTGGTAACATAGTTTCCAAGAGAGGCAGAAGAAAAGCAGTTTTGTCTACAGAAGGCTGGTGCAGGACATTCCTGAGCTACAATGTAAACTTTGAACAGTGCTAGGATAATTATTTCTCCCCATCAGAACAATTTGGAAAGCGATTTTTAATATTTTTTTTTTAATGCATACTCATAGAGGACATTTATCATGGAAGTAAAAATGAATAGCACAAAAAGTTCAGTGTAATTCAGAACTGAATCACTCACATGTCCCAGAGTCCTCCTCCAAAGTCAGGAATAATCCTCCCTCGTTATGGCAAAGCTTTTAAACAACAAAAGACAGTTCCCTTTGTGTTTAGTTCCAGATGAACCAGTAAGATTTCTGTGGGCTTCAGAGTGGAGCTAATGGCATGCTAGGTTACCTTGTGAGTTGTGAAACTTACTAAGGTATTGAAACTTATTTGGATATGTAAAAATAACATCTGCAGAGTCTGTGTCCTCTTTATTTGTCTTAGTTGGAAGCTTATTTTAGGCCAAGGAGACCAGCAATTATCTGTGGTCTCTATATTGGTTTCTATATGGTTCATGGCATGATTTCTAATGTAGTAATTTTTAACATAAGTGGATTAAGATGATCTGTTGCCTTCTGAGCTGAGGCTCATCCTAATTCTCCTAGTCGTTTACTACATTTCTGATGCAAGGTTGCCTTTCTAGAAATACTCATTTATCACTCTCAGTGATTTACAAGTATGCTCTCTAGTAAGTCACATTGTTCAAGATCCTCAGGATTTTCTTTAATAAATTTTGCTAAACATTTTCTTTCCTAGAAACTTTAATAGATTTTTTTCTATGCATATTGCCAGTTTCAAAGAAGGTGACTTTTTTTAGATATTAACCCTCCCGCCCTGTAAGCATATTAAAGAATCTCTCAAATTCAGTAGGCAAAAACGTAACACTTCCCACTATTAATACACAACCAGTAGTTAAATAGACTGCTTTGTGGGCACTGAGCAATATCCCTACTATATCTATTTCTATCAACCCTGATTAAATAGCTCTACATTAATGTACATCAATGTAATCAATGTAAACTAATAAAGATGAATGGTTATAAGTATCTTCAGTTTTGGTGTCTTCAGTGACTTTTTTCCTGTTTTCCAAATTCTTCTGTGTTTATTCAAACAAAACAATGCAGAAATGATCACAAATTAGTACATGTCTTGAAAATAAATTTGTTTACATTTTTTCCTCTCAATTATCTGCTAAAAATCCTGATTAAATTTTATCAAACTGACTTTAACTAAATAAAAATAATTAAGGGGACAAGTAGATTTCTAAATTTTTTGAAATGTAAATCTCCTCACATGAGAAAGAAAAAATCAAAGCACATTAACATTTGTGTTAATTTTTTCTGCTCTTAATATTTATCTGTATTTTAATCATTTTATAACTAATTTCAAAATCAAGGATGCAAATCCAGTTAGCTTGATATTGACATGCAGGAAATAATTCCTTCATATGTTAGTAATATTGTCCATACAAAATTCTATGTTTTGGTCCTGGGAGTAATGATAATTATGATTACCATAATAATAACAAAACAAAACTGGGAACTTGGTATTGTAATTCAAATGTTTATTTTCTAAAACATAATTTGTTGGTAAGAATGTAGATAATATCAGTTCTCGCTGTTCCTAAAAAGACTCCTACCATGTTCATTTCCTGATTCTTGTTCTACCCAGTCCAGTTTGACTTCTTTTAATAGAGGACAGAATGTATTTATCCTGATATACTTTGCGATGAGCAAAAATAAACATTGGCTTTATTGTTTTGCTTTTAACACTTCCTAATTCAGTAACTACACTTTAAAGCATGGACCTTCATGCCAAGATATTTGATACATTAAAATATCAAAAGAATGTTGTAAGGTCTCACAGGCCATCCTCCCTTTCTTGGAAGATGATAGATTCTCCTTTTATATTTGAAATATGAGATTACTATGAAAAGAGACAAGAGAGCTACTTTTTAAAGCTCCAGTGTTTGAGACTTTTGGAATCATGCTACAAATTCATCTTATTATTGCCATTTCTGTTCCATCCTTACTGCTACGGAAGGGTTGTGTTACAAACAAGGTGTTTTATTCAATAAGTCTTGATATATATCTTTTGTATTTTACTGATTCCTCAAGTACCTCTTCTAAAATGTGTCAGCTAATCACAGATCCTAATTATGACTTTAAAATATGCAATCTATGAGACTCAGACATTTTAAATGAATGTCATTTAATAGAACACTTACTCTCTCATTAGCAGCGATAAATATGTATGATCCTGAGTGTTCTGTATGCAGATCATATACTCAAAACTTGTCCCTAAAGGCTGGCCTTAGTGGAAATTCTTTCCATATCAGTAGTGTTACAGATGAAAATCAGATAAGATGACTTTTATTTTTTTTTTTTTATCTTCTCAGTCTGGGTAATATCTGACCAAAAAGTTCTTGCTTATTTTACTTTTTTTTCAGATTTCAGCATGACTGTGCAGCAACTGGTGAAAGTCTGTTAAGTAGAAGGGGAATAGAATCCAGTCCTTAGGATTGATCTATTCAGTTTATCAATATAACTTTATAGAAAGTTCACTACCACAGCAGGTAGTATGGATTTCTCACAAGAAATTTAATGACCATATTTGAGATCTTTCAGTTTCTGTATGTGATATGATTCTTCTCATCATCTGTTCTATGTGAAAATGGTAGTTATTAGCTATCCTGTATAATAAAGAACTAGGCAATGTGTCTTAGTGAAGTAAACTTACAGTCCTATGTAACAGCCTGGGGGAAAAAGAAGTACATAGAAAGGCAGTTTTTTTTTTCATCTAATCTCTTAATGCCTTCCCCAGTATAGAAATGAAACAGGGATTGGAAGAGGCCAACACTTTTGGCTGGCTTGTTGTTTCATGTTCCCTGTTAACCAAGGGATCAGGCCCAGCCACCATGTGTTCATGAAAGCCAGGTCCTACTTGAGAAACTTGATCTCCTTTATCACAGGGTGACCTGCCCAGAAGATGAGGGAAAGGCTGTGGATGCTGTCTACCTAGACTTTAATAAAGTGTTTGACACTTCTTTTGGAGAAGCTGGCAACCAATGGCTTAGGCAGCTGTACTCTTTACTGGGTAAAGAACTGGCTGGATGGCTGAGCCCAGAGAGTGGTGGTAAATGGAGTTACATCCAGGTGGTGACTGGTGACTAATTTGGTTCCTCAAGGCTCACTATTGGGTCCAGCCCTGTTTAATATCGTTAGCAATGATCTGCATGATAGGATAGAGTGAAGTTTCAGTCAGTTTGCAGATGACACCAAGTTGGGTGGGAGTGACAATCTGCTGGAGGGCTGTAAGGCTCTGCAGAGGGACAGGTTGGATCAATGGGCCAAGGCCAATGGTATAAGGTTCAACAAGCAGCTGAACATGAGCCAGAAGTGTGCCCAGGTGGTCAAGAAGACCTGCGTAAGAAATAGTGTGGCCAGCAGGATCAGGGCAGTGATCATCACCCTGTACTAGGGACTGGCGAGGCCACACTTCAAATCCTGTGTTCAGTTCTGGGCCCCTCACTCCAAGAAAGACACTGAGGTTCTGCAGTGTGTCCAGAGAAGGACAACAAAGCTCGTGAAGGGTCTGGAGCACAAGTCTTATGAAGAGTCGCTGAAGGAACCAGAGTTGTTTAGCCTGGAGAAAAGAAGTCTGAGGTGAGACCTTATCAGTCTCTAGAACTACCTGAAATGAGGTTATGGTAAGGTGGGGATCAGTCTCTTCTCCCAACCAATGAACCATAGGACAAGGCGATACGGCCTCAAGTGGCATCGTGATAAGTACGAGGCTATCAAAATTTAGGTTGCAAGGAATAAAAGAATTTATTAAAGCCACAAATAAGCAAAACGGCTAGCCAGGCGACCGGAGGAAACCCCTTGTTCCTGCCGCGGTCCGCAAGAGGAATCAGTAAACAGCACTTCTTATACCCTTTTTCAGCCACCTCCCCCCCAGTGTCATGTCATTAGTCCATTGGCTCTGGTTTCATGGGCTAAGTCCTGTTTGGTTCCTCTTTCGTGGGCTGATTCCAGGTTGGTTGCTGAGGGGCATCAGCCAATAGTCCAGTGGTTAATAGTCTCTATGGTCCGTGATGCTGAAAATTTCCACTGGGATGACTGTTAGTCAGCTCGATTCCTCGTGGTCGACCTTCCCCTGTTTGTCTCCATATTGCTTTCTATTAATATACCTTAGAACAAACTCTTTTAAGACATCAAAAGATAATGTGCCAAATCATCGTTGCGTTGTGGTTTGTCAGTCCGCAGCTTACAGATCTTGTGGTTAGTTATTACATAACATTTAAACTTGTGTTTAACAAAGCATTTAATACAACATTATAATTTCATTAACCCTTCTCAACTTGATCTGCAAATTTATTCTTTTATTACTTATAACAGCATCAAGGTAGGTTCAGGTTGGATATTGGGAAAAGTTTCTCCACTGAAAGGATTGTAAAGCATTGGAAAACATAGTAAAGTATTGTAAAGCATTGTAAAGCATTGGAACAAGCTGCCTGGGGAAGTGGTGGAATCACCATCCCTGGAAGTGTTCAAAAGATAAGAAAATGTGGCAGTTAATGATATCATTTGGTGGGCAGAGTGGTATTCAGTTGAAGGTTGGAGTCGATGAGATCTTTTCCAACCTTAATGATTCTATGATTCTGTGATTCTATGATTCATAGTTGCTGAGTTCCAACTCCCTTACTCCATGCCAGTCCACATATCTGTACAGCAAGATGTGTAGCAGACTTCACGACTGTTTTCCCCACCTGCGTTTGTACACAATTACCTGTGCTATGCACGGAATCCAGCATCACAGAGATGTCAACACAGGAAACTCTACAGATTCAAGTTTATCAAACATGTAAGAAGATATACTTGGGCTTCCCAAATGTGGTGCAAAGCTTAAATTCTCTTCTGGTAGCATTTAACCCTTTCTCTCCCTTTTTTGTTTTCAGGGTTTTCTTCTTTGATGTCTATCTCCGATACCTGATATTTATTTCATCCTAGATTTTGCATTTTACTAAAAGCAAACTGCATGATGCTGGGTACTGTTATTTTTTAATAGTGCCAGGAAATAGTCTATAGATTCGTTCTGTGAGTAAATGTCAATGAGATTTAAACCAACAGAGTAAGTTACTGAAAAGCTGATTTTTTTTTTAGCAGTTTGTATCCACTTCTGCCTTCATTGGAAAATAGCATGAGTTCTATTACTTTTTAAGAACCATGGAACTGATCATCCTTTCACATTTTTATGACAGCATTTTCTTTTTTACTGTTTCATAAACACAGAAAGGTAAAACTTCTTTTTAGTAAAACGTATCTGTAATAAGATTTGATTTCTAGTCAGGAATACATAAGAACGGTCAGTAAGAAAGAAAATAGAACGGAACAGTTATTATAAGAGTAAAGCTAATTTTTGAGCTTTCATGCTGAGTGTACCCTTGGTGCTTGCCATTCAGTCAAACTTAATATTCATTAAGAAATTTAAGTATTTTTTTTTTAATGGTATAGGCTGATGATACCTCTCAGTTCTTCCATCTGCCTCATCCACTTTTGTTTTTGTTCTTTTGAAGGAAAGAGTGGTACTCAAAACCGACTGCTCCAGGTACACTTGGCAAATGCTCAAAATATTTGTTTATGACACCCTAAAACATATTTTCTATGGTAAAAAAAGCATTCTTTGTAAATAACCATCCAGTAATTAAGATAGATAGTGTTCTTTCTCCCTCACTGACTGATTCAGAAAATTTTCTTGGGAAATCAGAGCAGCAGAGAGGTGCCACTCCATCTAAAGTAGCAATCACTAAAGTTCATCTTACACCGTTCAGCGTATTGAACAAGACTTAATATGTTTGTATGCTAAATATAATTCTTCATTTTGAGCAGGGGAAGAAAGGAATTAATGCAGACTTTGAAAGGTTAATTAAACTTTTTCCAAGACTGAGAACTATCTTTAACAAACTACAGAATATTGAGCCTGTCAGTTCTCTCTTCAGCATCAGCTTCTGCTCTGCCACATTTCATACCCTTTCTTCCCTCCCTAGTGAGGAAGTGAAAATCAAATAGGCACACCACTAAGAAGGACATTATTTAAGGAAAAAACCCACTAAATCCCAAAACCAAACCAACCAACAAAACAAAACAAATCTCCAACAAACAAACAAACAAACAAAAATGGGGGGGGAAGGAAACACCAAAAAGTCTGTCAGTATTACAACCAACTATAATGGCTTGGATAATTTGAGCATAAGGTCCCAAGTGCATGTTTCATGAATGTTAATCACAGAACAATTTCCACTGACCTCGATTTCATTACTCTACATAAATTCAGCCTTCATTATCCTTACTAGTCCACTCTGATAATCTTACAGCCAATGCCAAATCCATTGGCTTTGTTTGAACTGTGTGTATACTGGCCCTCCTGTACTTTAAGAACAGTTCACAAGTGTAATAACAGAAGGAAAATTAAAAAAAAGGGTAAAAAAAAAAGGTAAAAAAAAGCGTGCTACCTGTCATTGAGAATGGATTCGCACTCAAAGAGGTTACAAAGAGTGGTACTGACTGTGAGAGTATAAGGTAGGGTGAAAAGGACTATTATTTTACTAGGGTTCTTACCATCATATCAGTTCTTCTAAGGAAGAGGGCAAAATTTTTTTATCAGTCCTGGCACCTGAACATATCTAATTGCTACTTGTGACTTTCCACCTCTCAGACTTAACCTTTTTAGTCCCAGTTTATTATGGTTGTGCAAGTAGTGTCATTAGATGTTATTACTATCACATTAAAATCACTAACATACCCACCATACAGCTGAGAATCCTATTTCAGGATTCAAAATTAGAGTGTTCATGCAAAAATTTGTACGTACTGCTTGTTCTTAAGCCGTATTCTTGGGGCACAAACACCATGTTGAGTATGTATAACAGCTCCCAGTGAAGTAACTGGAGACAAAGGAGGTAGGAACAATAGACTTTCAAGATTTTTCTCTGCCTGACAAACAGCTTCAGCTTCCTATTAAAATTTCTGAAAAATATATTTCATTAGAACTTATTTGAAGATATTTAAAATAATATATTTATATCTATAAAAATGCAATTTTATTGATATTTTAAATGGGTTGTGTGTGTGTTTCGACATATTTTTGTGCGTAAGTCCTTGGTGTATAATGGCAAAAAATAGAATTGTGCCTGATTCTTCTTTAGCTTTAATTCTCAATTGCTTTATAAATAATGAATAATTTTTACATTGGGAAATATTATCAGCAGTGCTGTATGCATTTATTTATAGTTCTCCCATATGTTTTTTTGCTGTAACTTATTTGTTTTGTTCTGCTTTGTTGCTGTGAACACCTGGGAAAAAACCCCCACCATATTTTGGAAAAAAAAAAAAATCAAAGGAAGGGATGTTTCCAGATGATTCCAGAATATTAAAGTTTAACAGGTATTGTTTCTTAAACTCAAGATCATTAGTGATGAGAAAGATGGAATAGGAAATAAAATTGAAATATCCTTTGAATTATTACATCATGAAATTTCATATTATTTTCACCTCTTGCACACTGAAGAGTCTTGAAACGTGTAAAACTTTTTGAAGTAGGTATTTAGAAAGATTGTTTTACCTGTCCTTGGCAGAGAGTCAAGATTTGCTTCTACTTTAGCACTTCACTTTCTGCTAAAAATAGATTTTATGACAGAATTAATTTTTCTTTTGGAGGAGGAAAGTTTGATTTAAAATAATTTTAGAATGCTCCATCTCAAATTAAATTCCTTGTCCTTGAGAATCACCCTACGTTATTTTAAAATTTCTTTACTTATTGTGAAGGAGAAAGAAAAAAGTGAATACTTGACTTTCCAAGGACAATGACTTGCTGAGTGAAATGTGTTTGGCCATAAAATGCCTTATAAGTGGACAGTTCTTGTGAGCTGTAAAATTTCAGAAATCAACCTTTGGCATCAAAGGCCTTATTTGTTTTGCACAGTGACATTGTTGATTGTGTCCATGTAAGTAAAACACATCGAAGTCTTCCTTTGCAAGACTGTTAGCAGTTAATCCCACTAGCTCTGGTAACAACAGAAGTTTAGGATATATGCCTTAGCCTTGTCAAGAGATTTTCGATGAACCAGAGCTAATGGGATTAGCTATTTTTACCAGCTGGTATGTGGAAATGCCAACATCAGAAAAAGACACATTCATAATGTTTGAAGAAATATCCTCAGAGGCTTCAAGATTTGACTCTTTTGAATCTTTTAGAATAGTAATTTAAAGTAAGTACATATTATGTCGTTGATGACATTAATAATTACATTTTGGAGCAGGTTTTCCAAGAGGAGAAGAAGAGGAGGAGTGTGAGAAATAATTTTAGTGTTCCTTTTAGGATCGCACGAAGCAACATATGCTCATAAATGTACTTCTCTCCATTTTGATCACTCTGTATTCTTACTGAGTCAACCAATTGCAAAATTCAGCAAGCAGCTTGATACTTGTCAGACTCTTGGGACTTAACCTACATTCACTAATCTTTTAGGCACAATCAGATATTTTTTAAAAAGTAGGTACAAGTAAAAGAAACACAGCTGCTACTGCCTCAAGGCTGTATTTATTGAGTGCAATCTTGAATTGTGTGACACCTCTGAACGAAATAAGTAGAAGTGATTTTAGATAAAGATCCCAGTGGCTAGCTTGCTTTAATTAAAGATGTTTCCAAAGATAGAGGAATCAGGAACAAAGAAAAGAAATGTGTTACGTGAATTATCAGGTAATTGCTTCAAAGACAAACTTGTAAATGTTTCAAGTAGCCTGACTAAAGCCAAATACAAATTTATTCACTGGATCTTATTTGATTTTAATTTTTATTAATTCTATGGCTATGGCTTGGTAAAATATGAAGGTGTTTTCTAGATTGTTAGTTGCAATTATTTCAATCTGAATTAAAAATATATAAAAATATACAAAAGTGTCACTCTTTTATGTTTTTCAAATGAAACTCCATTTCCAATAACATCAACAAACAGCTTCTAAAACTAGTTTTAGAATTTCCTTGGGTTGTAAAATGTTGAACAAATAGATCAAAAAAGCTAGCAAAAGTAAGAATAAGTATAATAAATATGTTGATGTTTAGAATATGGTTCTAGAAATGGCTGCAAGGCTGCAATAAAATGCCAGTCCTGAAATGCTGAGGAACTTCATAAAAGAGAGCATGTACACAGAAGCTGTTGATATTCTAGATGCAACAACTTGAGACGGTGCTCTACACTATGTGTTCATTCCTCTACTGGAGATTCTTGCCAGTAGCAGTGTGAAAAAGGAGGAATTCATGTCCTTGCCATTTCTTGTCCTTCTGGGAAAGGCAATCAGTGATTTTTTTTCAGTCTCTGGAACACCAGAAAGAAGAATATTGAGATAAATACTATCCACAATTCTGAGTTTAAGAAATGGCAAGAGATAAATAAGCTGGGATGGGGTGGTGGGGGAAGGAAAGATTGAAATTAAGCTGGTTCATTTTCCTTGAAAAATGGCCAAGGGTGAGAGTGTAGACTGCCCTAGTGGCATACTAAGGAGAAAGGCTCCAAGACTAAATTATATAAGCCACAAATAATTATATAAGCCATGCCAAACAAATGTGATTGTAGAGAAAACAAAGGAAGATCGAAACAATCAGGAAAGTATACAAGCTTACAAAAGTATTTAGATTCGATGATATGAAAATCTGAGACTCAGAATGAAGTATAAGATGAAAATATTATTTTATATTATATATATATAATTATATATTATATAATATTATAGTGAAAATATTATTTATAAATAGCTTAAAAGAAAAGCCAGTAAAGGGTAAGTCCTCTGATTTTTGGCAGGGACAGAACTGACAGCAAGAGGGCCAATGTCTTTAAGATTTTTAGATGCAAGTCATTATTCTGTTTTGGAGTATCAGACAATAACACTATCAATAAGAGTATATGAACTTAAGGTTATATTAAAAGTTTTAAAAGCAGTCCAGCTTAAGGAAATTTTCCTCAGGTTGCTCAGAGAATTGCCTTAAGCTGTGGAATCTTTAAGAGTTCCCTTGGAGTCCCTGTATGACAGGGAGGTGCGATAAGACTGAAGCCTGAGCAAGCCTAGTACCATTCATGAGAAAGATTTCTTGGATCATAGACTAGTTAGATTAACTTCTATTCCTAAAATAATAGCAGAACTAATGTTAACTTTCTGCAATGAAAGATCAACCAAAATGTATTCGTAAGTCCCATTACATTTAGAAAAGAAAGATGTTTTGTATACTATACATCTAAGTATATTTGAACTACATATGATGACATTTTTTTCTGTTACAATTGTGTGACATCATTACCAAGTGATTTGTCCAGGTGAGAGAAAAGGCCAAATTCAGGAAATAATTAGCAATGCTCAAAGTGGAAACGTATCATATTCACTGTAGCCTTCTGCAGGGGAAATAAAACCTAAACCCTCCCTTTCCCTTTATGATTCAGAAAACTTGCCAGGTTAAACAACAAGACAGAGGTCCTCACTGTATTTTGGATTACCTGGTTCTGGTATTACTCAGTGTGGCATTTATGATTAATTTCAGCATAAAAATAGGAAAGGATAAGTTGTAAGCACAGTGAGGGTCAGAATAAGAATGTAAACAAATTTTTCTATTATCATGCTTCTAGAGAAACATAATACGTTGTGAATATCTAATATATGGACAATTTTGTCTGGGCATAAGACTGTATGAGGAGAAGTATATTTTTATGCATCCTGCGGATAAAGATTAATTTAGAACACTTCAATGTTTCATGCTGAAAAACACTGCCATTTCTGGACTGCGTATCTTAAAACATTTTCTTTGGATCTTGATTTAGCTTAATTTAAAATACTTCACAGAAGCATCAGGTGATTCAGAAAATTTACCTAGAAAATTTGCAGTCACTTATAGTTACAAAAGGTTGCATCTATTCTTTTTAAGATTCCTACATCCAGGAACACATTCTCTACACATTCTTATTAAATATTTGCAAAATGCTTCAAATCAGAGTTCCGTAAAATATTTTTTCCTGTTAGCACAAAAGCTGCTGTACATTACAAATGGAGACCAGATGCCAAAGCAGCACTTTCAAGCTAAATAAGTGTCAGCGTAAGACACTAAGTTTTAGTCTTGTCTTTAAAGGGAAGGTTTTAAATTCTTACATATGCCCACTAAACAATATTTAAAGGTAGCAATTATTATGTTTATCCACCTCAATTTTTTTAATGACAGCAGGTAAAATGGTATCCCATTAGTCAACATTAAATGTTTAATCTTGTTTGGTTGAACAACACTTTTGGATAAAATATCTAATTGCAAGTGTCATGGTTTGAGATCTCCAAAATTCTAATTCCCTAGTCTAAGCTCCCTTCCACATCTCAACCTAATGTGAGATGGGTTTTCCAGACAAAACACACCAGACTCAAAGTGGGGGGAAAGGGAATATATTACAATGACTGTACACATAAATATTATAATACATTATACACACGATCACAACTATCTCTACCATGACATAAGTATTTACAATGGATCAGATCTCTTCTCCCCTCCAAGTAATAGTCCAGGAGGGTTAGAAGGACAGAGCCCTTCCAGTCTCTAAGCAGGAGTATCTTCTACAGCAGCAGGTTCTCCTCATCTGTCTTCCATGCAGCAGTTGCAACTGGGTTGTTGTACCTGGATCTCTTTTCAATACACACAAGGGGGTCTCCAAGCCTTGGCCCGTCGTCTCCAAAACGAGGGTCTTTCTCTTCCATGGACTGCATAGCAGGGACAAGCTCGCGTCACCACGTCATACCACAAAGCTCAGGGGTCTTCGTGGCAGTCCCTTTCCTCAGGGGATTCAAATTCCCCTTTGCAGAGCTCCTGTGCTCTGCCTCAGGCTGCCATCTTGGCAGCAGTGGCGAGGGGGGGGAAAAAAGCCAAGGTCACCCCCCTCTGCATTCCTCTCTGTCCTGGTCCAGCTTCCCAGGACGCTCTGAGCTTCTCAGCTCCTCTCTACAGTGCATGTCGCACTTCACCCCTCCCTCTAGGACATGAGGGGTCCCCAAGGAGTTTGGGGGGGTCTGGTTCAGTTCTTACCCCCAAAAACTCTGTAGCTCTGCTGCTGACTCTCCTTCTCAGCTCTCCAAGACAACTCGGTGTCTTCCTTACTCAGTTGCATGTTGTTTCTGCTGCTTTCTCCGGTTCAGTTCTTATCTGTCCTGGCTCTCAGCCAGAGTCTCTGGACTCTGCGTCTGGTCTGTCGCTACTCCTGCTGCTGCCCACAGTGGAGAAAACATCTCCTGGCATAACTACAGGCACCTAGCCCAGCTTTATGTTGTTCCAGGTCCCCGCAGGCCCCCGCTGGGGGCTGGGGGCCAAAGCCCCCCTGTGGGGCTCTGAGCCCCTTCCTCGTGGCTCTACAACATGGCCACCTCTCCAACAATAACCAAATTAACTCGTCTCTTCCGTTTGCTTGTAGTATGTTTACATTTTGCAGGAGTGCCCATTGGACAAAACTTCAAAAGTTCCAGGGGTTTCCACCCCTTGGGGTTTTACCATTTTCTTAGCCTGTGGGGGAAAACAAGGTTTAAACCACTACAGCAAGCTAGCAAATATTTGCCAGCACTTAAGTCTTTTTGAACTTAAATGCATGTTCCACAACAATTCCAATAGGAGTTTTAATGTTTGATCTGTTCTCATCTTTTATATGACAGTTAGTTATAGCCATCTCCTGTATGGTCTTTCCAAAATATATATGTGATCTCTCCCTTCTTGTAAGGAAGAGACCTTTCTCTTTCAGATAACAGAATTAGTTAGGATTTTCTCAAATGCAAGACATCTATCTGTCGGTTTCAGGACCTTTATCCCCAGACCCTTTCTACATCCCTTGGAGCTAAAAACAAAGCCTATACTCTTTTTCAAGTGTCTTGTCATAGAGGTCAAGGTAAGTGGCAGAAGAATATTTCTACCTATTATCTTTCATGAATTCTCTGGATTTTCTTCCTGCCTTCATTACTCAGAAGACTATTTTCATGCCATTGAGCCCTTTTACCATAGCTTAAAATCTCAACAGCTCCTCCTGAGACTACTCCCGATATAGTCTGTTACCACAGTTGCTTCTAATTGTCTTTGTCATACCAAGGATTGACAATTAGATTTTTCATTAACCTTCTCCAGGCTGCTGCCAGAAGGGTCTTACGTGTCATCACAGTGTGCTTTCTAAGACTGTGTTTCTCTTCCCCGCTAGCCACTGTGAAAAATGACAGCTGGAATCAGTTATGCAAAAAGTTGTATGGAGTGAAAAGGGATCACTAAAATGAAAGATAGGAAAGCCTTTAAATCAAGAAGAATTCGAGGCACTAAACTTCAGAGAATTTAGGCCTTTTCCTGTTTTCTCCTTGCTGTGAAAAGGAAGTAGGAATATGCTCCTTCTCACGTGGACAAGTCACTACAGAATTTTCCTACTGAAAAAGGCCACATCACAGACTATGATATTAGAGAAATTGAGGAAAACTAATACTATGTCTCATTCCCAGTATTCTTTATCTTGTCGTAGAGAAGCGGTAATCATAGTACACCAATTTACTTTCCATACCAGATTCAGAAATCTGAGTGGATTCAATGAAGGCATAAAATGTGTAGAGTACAAATAATATGGATTTAAACCTATGTCTACTTTTTTTTTGGCCCTGTTTTTATATCTTAGGGGGGATGTCTTAGCCCTGACTATCTGAGAAGCAATGGAGCGAACATAAGTGAATCTCCTACACCTACTCCCATACTTCGCAGATACTTCCCCTTACAGCTGAATTCCAGGTTAGATGCCAAGACTGAAACACAGTTTTCCACTTCTAGTTGTTCAGTCAGCTCAGATATGGTTTGATCCCTAAAAATCTTATGATACACAGACAGGGAAGGAACCATTGATACAATATGAAAGATTATTGCCTCTGTCAAGGAAAGAGTTACACTTTAGCCCAAAATTTTCAAAGCTGTTTTGAATCTCAGTGCCTACTGTATCTACTGCAACAAAGAGAATGGCTTTTCAGAAACAGAATGGATTTTCAGAATCACTGAACTCAGTGGGAAAACTGAGCATCTGCTCCTCTAATGATAATGTCACTGATTGCATGGCTTAAGTATAGTGCTGGCTCTAGGGTGTAACTCATTTCCATTCCTAGAGTGGAAATTACTAGGTTTAGTGACTACAAAAACAGAGAAGAAAACCTCCTTTTAGGGAAAACAAGAAATTATCCTTGAGAATACTTCAAACTTCCACAGCATCTTGAACAAGTGGATAATAGTCTCTAACAATTCTCTTATAGTCTAATAGGTCTTCCTAACAACCTCATTTATCTGTTACAGGCTGAAAGGAATTCTATTTTTTGCATAGCTAACATTAGCAGTATAGCAAATATAACTGTGTTCTTGTACATATTTATGAACATAATTTTCATTTTGGCTGTATTATTTGACAATTTTTTTATCAGAGATTCAAGATTTTAAAAATGCTGAATGAAACCACCACAGCAATTTGTATTAACTCATGCTGTAATTTTCTGGTATCATTAAATCATGAAATGATTTTTGTAGATCTCTATGGTTTTCTTTATTAAGAATGACAGCAACATTTAGAATAATGTTAATTAGGTTGTGTAGCTTTCCCTCACTAGATTCAGCTCCATTCTGCACTGTATCATATAATGGACTATGACTTATGATGCTACTTTGAGAAAATTATATTTGCTACTTTAAACTTGATGTCTCCATGTAATACATTCTAAGATCTATCTGTCATAACAACATATTAGAACAGTGGCTGAAAAATAAGTGCGTAAATGTTTCTGCTGCTGGCTTCTCAGTATAAGATACATTGAATATACTTTTCAAAAAATGAAACACATGATCAATGTTGTAATTTGAAATATATGCAGACTGTGAATACCACATTTACACAGCACAGAACTTGAGCAGATTGCATTATTCAACACGCTCTGAATGGAACCCAACATGCAGCCAACTCTTCTTGATACCCTGCAAAAACTCTTACATGCCAGCTTTCAAAATGCCCAGTAGAGAAAGTGACTTTCAATATCCTAAGGTTTCACCTGATAGTAACCTGTGCCTCATTTCAACTCACATTATCATGTAACATTATTGCTTCATTACCTTGACCTAGCAGTGCTCAACAGTTTTAGCTTTCTTATTTTATTTTATTTTATTTGATCAGAATGACTGTTCTGTACTATTAGCTGAGTACTTTCTAAGTCTTTTAGTAATAAGAAACAAGATATTGGTCATTGGCAATATTCTTAACTTCCTACTGACTCCTCAGATTCTATTAAAACATATACACATACATTGATATGAAGAGGACAAAATGAAAAAATAAAGTTATATGCAAGTTAAAAAATCCTAAAAAATCAAAACCAAACCAAAGCAGTACTAGTAATCCAAACAGTTTTTTAGTCTGAACTGTTTCACTAAGTTCATTTGTCTTTTGAATACCCTTCTTGAACAACCTCTCACCTCTCTTGGTTAGAAGCAGCAATCAGCTGGCACAGTATCTTATGTGTAGTCCTAAAAAAATTGCTTCTTGATGTAAAATATAGAAGAAATTTTAGTTAAAGGAAATCTTACTACCTCATCTTGGGCAGCGTGGTGAGTTAACCTTGAATAAGTGCCAAACCAGCTGCTTGCTCACTCCCACTCCTCAGTGGGACAAGAGAACAGAATAAGAAAGAGAGATTGCTTACTAATTACTATCATGGACAAAATATACTCAGTTTGGGAAAAATTATTTTTTTCCCAATTAAAATAGATTGAGGTAGACATAAATGAAAAGAACATTAAAGCAATATCTGACCTCTCCATCCTCCAAAGCTCAGTTTTACTCCAGACTCTTATACCTCTCCTCCAAATGAGTGGCATGGGGTCAGGTGGGTTGTAGTCAGTACACAGAAGTTTCTCTCTCCTGCTCTTTCCATCTGACACTTTTCACCTGCTCCAGTGGATGCTTCTCTTTCTCCTTCTTTTCTCACCTTCTCTCACAAGGTTTTTTGTCACTCTTGTGATTTATTTTTTTCTCCTTGTTGCAAATGAGTGTTTTAGGTCACTCAAAGAATAGCAAACATATTGGGAAAAGCACGTTTAAAACTCAACAAAATTCATTAGCAAGGTTCACTCTACTACTTACTACATGTTTAAAGCACAGAGAAAAATCAGACTGAAACCTAAAATCAATCAATCTAAAACTAAAGTCAACCTAAAAGGATCTACATGGAGGATGGGATGAAAAAAGAGTAAGGATAGGAAAGGGTAAAGATAAAAAGAAATAAGGAAGAACCTCCGCTGAGTCACAAAGTTTAGAATAGACCCCCTTGCCAAACTTCACCAATAGTTTAGGCCTAAAGGTTTTAGCAGCACTTAAACTCAACAGCTCTTAATCAATTGCCTAATTTAGACAGTTAAACAAAAGATTCTGTAGAATTTACCATAAGCACAATAGTAACTCACTTGTAGGCCTAACTTGCAAATCTAACATACTTAAGAATCTAAGAGAACAGCGTTCATACTATATTTGCTGTACCATACTCACATGTGCATGTACAGAGGCCTAAAGGACTATGTACAACGAGTGACAAATTCCTCTTGAGTTTGGGAAATGCTGGATGCCTTTGCATCTTCTCAATGAGTGAAGGGCTGAGCCTCAAGGAGTGGAGGTATCATCCCGGCTCCATCATCGTTGTTTGGTGGCAGTCCTCCAAGTACAACAAACTTGTGTGTTCTCTGCCTCTGAGAGGCCCCACTCAGAGGGACATTGCTGGTCAGAGCCTGCTGTGACCCAGGAGGGCTCCAAGGCTCCCACTTAGGACTGCCGTTTATAGAGTTGCAAGAGAGTTGGCTTTAGTAATTTTCCAACCTCGGCACAATTGGGGTGGTAACATTCTTTGAAAGTTCAATTACAAAAATGGTGTTCCACTTGGGTTGTTATTCAGGCAAGAAAAATAAGTTACCAAGGCTGTTCATTAAAAAACATACAAAAAATATATATGCATAATAAAAGCATATAAAGCATAATTTCCTGGGAGAAGACCGTGTTTCTGATAAGCTCAAGAGGAGCTTAGCCTGGGTGCTGTTCATCAAGGTTAAGGCCTAACAACTATTTCTGAGATCACAGCGCAGCCTGAGGGGGAGGAGGGCATGTTGTACCAGCACACCTCCTGTACCCCCTCCAGCATTTTCTGCCCTTTCTTGAATAGTATTTTCCCCAGAGGTGCTGCCATAGTGGCCGCCGGGCTCAGCTGTGCCCTGTGGTGGGTCTGTTGGAACCAGTTGTTTTGGAACCACCAGATATGGGGCAGGTGTGGCTTCTCCTCATGGTGAAGCACCCCTGCAACACCCTGGTGCCAGCATCTGGAGACCTGCACCTGGCACAGTCAGAAAATCCCCACTTCTTAAAAGCCCCTAACTCTTGAAAAACTGGTTTTGGAGTGGGATTGTGCGC
>NW_016690186.1:2094624-2116556 GCF_001604755.1 Lepidothrix coronata | reverse complement strand
CCTTATAAGCTATATTTTATTCCTTATAAGCTATATTTTATATCCTATAAGAAAATAAATGACAGAAAGATAAAATAATCAATAAACCCTTTTCTGTTTACTGTTGTAAAGTATCATGCTGGTACTTCTCATTTTATATCAAGAACATACTGATATTAATCTTTTGAAATAAACATGTATCATTTAACCACCTTTCCTATCTGCAGCAAAAATCTAATTATTTTTTATTTCACAGTAATGTCTTTCCATGAAGAATAGTATATTTTTGGCCTGATAATATCCTTAATCTCCATTTTTCATAATAGCAGATGTTGAGAGCCTACTGACAAGTAGATGAAGCAATTAAGGTTACATTTCTTTACTACTGTCTGTGGTTTTGTTCATAGTAGACATGCACATTTTATGTCACTGAAGATTAAGTATTACAGTCTTTTCCAATGACATTTGTAGCTAAGCACATTAATATTGAAGGTCAATGTCCCTTTAAGTGGATCAATAAGAAGTTGACAATATAATATATAATCGTAGTTTCTTATCATAGCAGGTTTTGTAGGGTTTGATTATGTTGTCTTCCTTTCTGATTCTTTCTGATTCTTCTCCTATATAGAAAAGAGAGCAGAAAGCAAGAAGACTATTCGCAACAGAGCAATTAAGAATTGTGGTCATTGTGCTCCATAGAGTGTATACACTGGACTTTCCCAGATTCCAGAGGTATCTGGAACTGTAGAGACAAAATAAATGTAATTCGTTGAATCAGGCATTAAAAATTAGCATCATCAGTAAAAAAGAAGGAGGAAATAAGGGAAATTTTCATTGAGTATTACAATTTTTTTCTAACCATGAGGATGCTGAAAGGTATTGTGGAACCACTATCCTTGGAAGTACTCAAAATAGGATTTAAAAGGGCCTTGAGAAATCTGATCTAATTTTAAAGTTAAATCTAACTTTGAAGTTGATCTTGGTTTGACAAAGGGGTTGCACCAGGGAACCTTCAGAGATTTCTGCCAATAGGAATTAATCTGTGAGACTATGATTTTAATAGATTATATCCTGAACATGGTTGTGTTATACGGTTTTGTTACTACCATGTAACACAAGAAAAAAGTTGCATACTACCAAAAGCACTTGAATAGTTGTATAAGAAAAATCGAACAAACAACATAGGCAAAACAGTCCAAAAGCTTCATCCGAAAGCTTTACAGTAGAATGTTTCACTCTGTTGGTCTTATATCATAGCAATAACAAAATAGTTTTCTAATGTTGTTCTACACCTTTAAATGTCTTCTTCAAAACAGAACATTATTTTGTGTTCATTCTTACTTCCTGTGCAATTAAGGATTAAGCAGATGAGTTCAGATAACCTGAAACTTTTTGCCTTTAATCTGAGAAATAAAGTTCCTGATAATAACTAGTGCCTCTTTGTAGTAGGGTAAAATTTCTTGAGCATCATCTGTGGAAGTGCCTATTATTCTATCAACCCAAAGAAGATCTGAACTGCTTAGTAAGATCATTACCTCAGGTCTAAGAATCTGTCTTGATTCTTCAAAGAATCACACAAACCTGCATTGTAGTGGGGTTGCAGAGCACTGGACTCAAAGCCAAAATATAGAGGGTTGCAATCACAGGATCAAGATCTCATCAGAATGGGCAGGGCTAGCAAAAGCCAATCACTAAAAACAATGTCTGCAAGAAGCCTAGTAAGGGGTTGAGGAAGTGGTAGGATCCACCACCTTGCAGGCTCAGGGCTTTGGCAGTGCAGGATTCCTGTCTGCCCAAGAAGGAAGTGGTCTGGAGTGATGATACATACCTGGTTTGGAGGAAAACTGATCCCCCCTGGAAAAGACTTTCCTGTTGGTTCAAAAGCGAGGAAAGCTGTGGTTTGAGTTTTGTGACACAGGCACTGTTTTACAGCTAGCTCATAGAAGACAACATTCAACTTGAGATCTCTTTTTCAGAGAAACATAAATTGTTCTGTAGAAAGATGGATTAATCTCAAAATTTATTGAGCAAAAATGGATTGGCCACTATAGCAATAACAGTGAGAAACACAGTTAATCAACTACTACCATTAAATCATACCATCAAAATTACTTTTGCTGTGGATATATAAGTGACAACTAATTTTGATAATTATTTCATCAAACTTTTTTCATTGGCTCTTAGAAATTGCATGTGACGAGTGCAAGAATGAAATGAAAGCAATGTAACTCCCGAAAGGCTTATAATGGTAGGAGAACAGAGCTTAACAGATTCAGTGTTGCAGGGGAAACTGAAATTAGAATGAATGGTAGAAAGGAACATGTAAGGATAGTGGTGCCCATCTAGTTTTCATTACTATAACTTATTTCAATGATAAAACTATATCCCATGAACAGCCCTTAGCCTAATTTTTACTAAGTCTGTTTTTTTCCTCCGCTATAGGAGGAAAACATTGCCACTACTAAACCTCACTCTATTTCAAGAATAGCAAATTAGTCAGATATCCTTCTTTCTTGTTTGCAGTTCTGTTTCTTTTTTTTTTTTAATTGTGTGCTTTTAAAGGTCACAGAGAGCTTAATATTTTTTGGCTTAAAAGTGCATGAAGGACTAGCATCTACAGTATACGCTAATCAAACTAAAGAGTATTTTTAGTATTTTTCAAAGAGGTAAGTTTATTTGACTCTGTCAGTCTCATTCAAGAAACAGAAATTTAAACTGATGTTTGTGTTGGTTCTCAGTGGATAATTGCTTCCAATGCTCATTAAAGGTGTTCCTCTGCTGATCAGAGAGAGCCCCCAGGAACAATTTCAGAGTTCAGATCAGAGAAAAATATTAGGCACTGAGAGAGTAAGCACTCTCTTATTTTTGATTAAGACAATTTTCAAACATCTTGTACCATTAAAAGTGATATATATAAAAGAAGGAATGTATGAACTTGGCAACTACCAGCTGCTGTTGTAATTCTTTTATCAGGACTTCCAGCTGATTCTTTGAAAATGCTTAAAAAATAATAGGCCTTGTACCAATACATGGCCTCACAAAACACAGAATGCTGGTCTTGGGATGATAAGGACGACCTATAAATATGATAGTGATACATGTTACCAGAAAATTATGTTGAGACATGGAAAGACAGTAACATGTCATAAATTCATTTTAACTTCAGATTAAATTCAAAAAGATAACTCCTTTCTTGTGCTGTTTTTTGGCATCTGTAATTCCCTGATGTGTAAGTGAATGAAGCATTTGTCAGGAGAAAAATTAATTTGATGTCAAAAAGAATAACTTATAAGTGAACATAATAATTTTTCAGAACCACCAAGATGACTGATTATGTGTCATTTGTCATCCAATCTTCATTTAATTGTGATTTTTTTAAATGTTATTCTCATACTTGCATCCAACCATAATCCATAATTTGTTGATTGCAAAAGTTAGATTTAGTCATTCAAATATTGCAGAGTTTGTTTTTACCACTTTTGAGTAATTTCATCTTGTGATTCCCAAGTTTCACTGACATACTCAAGAACCTTATATTCTTTCTGAATAGTCTGTGGTATTAATGGGCACAAAAATATATCCACAAACCCTATCTCGGTTGTTAATATGTATCACGTGCTATCACTTCTTTCAAAACTCTACTGCTGACAACTGAAAGATGTGTAGTGCTGCTCTGCCTTTCATTTAAGGTTGCTTGTAAAAGAATTGAAAATTGTTTGTACCAGAAGTTATGAGATACAAAATAACCTGAGCCTGATGGTAAAAATATTCTAGTTAGATTATGATATTATTTTAGAGCTACAAGGTTTGCTTGACTGCTCCTTTTTCTAGTCTGTCAGAGTAGGCAAAACCAACTAGAAGTGTCTACAGGGATTTTTCTGCCACATCATTTTTCATGAATGGTATTCTTCTGTCTTATTATCTGTGGAGCCATCAACTAAAGATTTGAAGAAAAATATAGGTAAAAATTCCTCATTTTGCAAGGGCTGCATTTTGTAATTAGTACAGAAAAATTATCAAACTACCACTTTTGCATTGCCAACCTGAATAACCTTGAAAATCAGCTAATGCTAACCACTTTTCCTTTGCAATCTCCCTTCTTTTCTGTCTTTCAGTCCTTTTTCAATATGACTTCATTTTTAAATAAAATTGAAAGATTAAATACACCAACCATTCCTTTGGTGGAAACATCTTTTTTCTTTTCTGAAATACTGAACAATCATAATATTATTTTAATCTCTTGGGCAACAGATAAAGACTTTTCTCTTTATCTTTAATTTAAAAGTAATTTCTGACTTTCTAGAGGTTCCTTCTTCTCTACTTTTGAAGAAATGTCTTCACAGCATTTATTAAGATTTAAATAGATTAACAAATCCAAAGATCCTAATAACAATTTCATTGCACAAAGATCCATAGCTACCCCAAATCCTTTCAGTTTAGAACTTCTCAGCTATAAAAACCAAGCAGCAGTAATGTATTACAATTTCAATATTCCCTGACAGTTCAATAGTGTTTAGAGTTAAGCATACTAGTATCCTTAATATTGCTATTTAACTTGTATTAAGCTTCTGGAGTTCTCATTTAAGTGAAGGAAAATAAATCACATGATTTTTTTTTTTTGTCAGATATGTGAACCAATACTCAAAAATCACATTAACGAGAAAGTGCTATTTACAGTAAAGATAAGGGAGTGTGTTCTATTGTCCAACAGATGGCTTTCACAAAAAATTAAATCGGAATGGCATTTTAGATACTTGACCTCCAGAGGTACCTTCTAACATTATCTAAATAACAATTTAAAATGCCACAGCTTTGGCTAATGAAGACTGCATACTAGCAAAACAGTGGCAGAAGCCATTGTGAAAATTTGGAGCAGGAGGAGGCAGGAGGGATAGGAAGAGGAAAGGAAGAGGAGAGGAGAGAGGAGAGGGGAGGGGAGGGGAGGGGAGGAAGGGAATTGACAGAATCACAGTGATCACATATTGTCAGTAACCTTGAATTCTGTGCAGACAAAGGTCTCAGCTGGAGAGTGATTACCAAAATCTAGCCTGAAATAACTGTGAATTACCCATCCTTTTGAAGGAAGAAAAAGGAAGGTGAGAAAGATTCAGAGCTGTTGTTTAAGGATTGTGGGGATTTCAGTCCTGATTCTTAGCCCAGTAAGCCCTGCTTCTGGGAGTAAGCATTTAATCCATTTACAAAATTTGCTTCTGGATCCAAATTTATCTAGTGCATTAAATAGATAATCCTGCCTTAGTCTGTCAAATTCTTTTCTGGCACTAAACAGAACAGCAAGTGCTGCTAGACCTTTCTAAGTTAAATATTTACCAAGATTTCAGAAAGGCTAGCCATTTAATCATTTTTAAAACATCTTCTGTCAATGAATTACACTTTATTTGGATGTCTAAAGTCAGAAATGGTACTTATAATTATCATAAGTGTTAATGACAAACTAAGAACTCTTTCTAGTTTTATATTGTTTTATTAATAACCTATTTTACTTAAGCAAGGATACTTGAAGGAGCAGGTAATATAAATTATATGATTTTCATGTGAACCACTGATAAGAAAATGGCAACTATTTCTATGTTATAGAAAACAGTCTTGCTTTTCCTCATTAGCAGTTTTATTTTTGACATATTAGATTTCTTTTCTTTTGTTCTTAGTTTTAAAACATATCAAATTTATGAGGTGTAGAATGCAACTATGAAGCCTAAGAACATCCAGGAAGGTGATTTTTGGAATTGGCAGTAAAAAAGATAACTTTATACTAGGAAAAAGCAAAAATAACACAAAGTGATAAGAAGTTGGCACAAATAAAAATCAGTATAATATTAGAAAGACTTTCTCCTGTCTTTTGAAAATATGAGATAATAAAATGGATTTATTTAAATAAATGTCACTTTCTACCCTGAGTTCACAACCTGGATCTGAGATTCAAGCATAGAAGGTAAAAATACATATATAAGATCTCTATGCACATACACATTTGTTTCTTTGTAACCTTCCTCTTTTGCACAGATATCTATGCTTATTCCAAACCTTCTGATTGCATTCATCTCCAAATGCAAAGTGTTGTACCGAAGACAATGTGCTAAATTCTATAACCTCACATTTGAAAAAATCCCTTAAAATGTATCAGTATGTGTTTAGTTCAAGCACTGCTCAGTACCTTTTCATCCCAAGCTTTATTATCTTTTGTGGGCCATTTGGTTTCTAGGAAGCTCCCAGTTAGTGAATTTTTAAAATTTAATTAGGTCACTATAAAAAAAGTGTTCATTGTAACACGTAATTTAAAAATTTCTAGTCTTATGTTTTCAGAAGATTTCCATAGGACAAACCAGGCAGGCAAGAAGACGAAAGAATCATTAATTAAAAAAAGTTAAGGGGGGGTGAGGGAGGCCCTACTCATTCGTATTATCCTGTGCTATCCTCATCACCTAGAACATGTCATAGAGTTAAGTACATAATTAGTTGTGTCACCTTGGCTGAGGAGAAGCAACATATACAGAGGTTTCATCTGGACTTGCTTACTATCTTTGTGTAGACAGGCTGGACAACTGTAAAAAGGAGAAGGAGAATAGAACTAAAGAACTCACCAGGGCATGCTGAGGAAGGAAAACTAAAGAGCTAGTATCCTAAGTTGATTACCATCATTTCCAGAGGGAAGACAGGGAAGGAAGGGAGGAAGGGAGGGAGGAAGGGAGGAAGGGAGGAAGGAAGGGAGGAAGAGAAATTACATGTGTCTCCAGTGTAAAACTGCAGTATGCAAACAACATGAAGCACCTTCTGAGGACTTGAGTTGTTGGAAATATCTTTATCTCACCCGTAAATGGTTTCCCTCCACATTTTCCATCTTTTGTGCTACTAAAGTATAATGCACTTTATGAGTTTTGGGACACTGGTTTTTTTTTGTTGTTTTGAGGTTTGAGGGTTTTTTTACAGATATAAATTTTGTATTTATTGCTTAATACAGTTGCCATTTTGAGAACAAAAAGTACTGTCAGTTTCAAGAGTCTGAAAAGGGAAAAAGTAATACTTTAATGGAAAAATCTACAGGTTGTCTGACAGCATAGGAAGAAATGTCATACTCTAAAATGAGGCAGATTCGAGAACAATGTATCAGGTACAAAGACATAGGAAAGTCGCACAAAAAAATTGAAGAGTGGAGGGAGGGAGGAAAGGCAACAGAAGTAACTTAACTACAGAAGGATTCTAAAAGAAAAATGTGTTTACAAGATGGGATGTGTTGCATAATGTAATTGTTGCCTCTGATCTCTGTGTATAACAAAGGAAGAAAAACAACCTAGGAATGAATGCTGGTCCATTGAGTAGCTTTCCAGACAGTTGATCTAACCTTAAAAATACATGATTAAACAATTATTCCCGTGAAATATTAGGCTCCAGGGAAGAGTAAAGATAAGAACAATATAGTCCCATCCAAATTCTTCGAACCTCAGAAAATCCTGACAAGAAGAGAGGGATGAAATAGATTTTTCTATGCTGAAGACTATTTAGCAAAGCAAATTTCTAGTCCTAGGAGTTCTTTCGACTACTGTAGTCCAGACACTCTGATTAAATGAATCTTTTTTATTGTTAGACAAATGAATTACTGGTCTCATTACCATTGTAAAAACCCCTGAGGAAAAACAATGTTAACTCTCTTGATGCAGGGTTCCTTTCCAGAACAAATTACTTTTCACAGTGTTTGAGATAAACACTTGTTTTTTGAACAATAGTTCAAAAAATGCTTACCTCTTCAAGCAGTTAAACGTGGTAAGAATTTGTTGTAACCAGGATTTTAATTCTTAAATCTTGTTTTGAAATGGATATCTGGAGGTGTCTAATTTCAGGCACAATGGAGATGCTGGCAGTCCTTTTAAATATTTTTTTGATTATTGTGCTCTGCCCTCTATTTCTGCCTAGCCAATATTAGGCTGAGATTTCTGTTTTGGCAAAGAAAATTGTTCAGTGTTGCATGAGGTATTTCTCTCTGTATTGACTGTACCATTAGAGTTAACACTAAAAAATTTTGTAGGTGAAAGTACTGTGCTGGTGAATTAGGCTGTAAGCAATCCCATTTGCCATCTTCTGGTCCTTTTTAAAACAATTTAACTTGCATAAGATAGTGAGTCACTATACCAACAACGTCCTGTTGTATTTATCCTAGCAGGGACGCTGTCACGTCTCTAACCTCTCTGTACTCCACAGGAGATAATTTCTTTTTGTAATGGAAACGAAGCTTCTTCTACATTCTTTGTATGTTAAAACAGAGTGAATTATGGGACTCCAGACTTTCTTCTCACCTAAATTAGATTTGAGATGGTCACAGGAGGTGACAGACAAATTTTGACAACCCAAAAAGATGTTCTGAAGGTAGGGTGAAAACTAATAATTTTAACAGGAAAAGATGACAGCTGGCACAAATTGGTTGTCCTTGAAGATCAATAAACTGTTGAGTAAAATAAAGAATCCATTTTCACATAATGCAGTCTCTCACAACTGTGTAGCTGGTACAAATCTACTGTTTTCACTAGAGCGACAGATCACCTGAAAAAAGTGGCAATTTTTCTGGTAGAGTAAATGGACAAAGGGATAACTATCTTAAATATGAAGCCCTCTAAAAGCAAAGAAATATTAAACCTTTTCCACAGTTACCATGTGAGAGAAAGAGTGAGAGACAGATAGAAGACATATATAGATAATATGGGAGGCCCACCATCTGGAGGAATGTGAATAAATGGGGGTTTTTTACATCCCTTTTGAGATACATCAGACAGGTTAACACTGCTAATCCAACTTCTTAAACCAAGTTCTCTTCAAAGTCATGAATAATTTTTGAAATTTTGAATTGAACAACAATGTCTAAGAATTTCAATTGCCCACTCAATCTCAAACTGTAATAAAATTCAAGTAGATATTTCTTTATTAGTTAGAATACAGACATTAAGTAACAGAACAAAATAAAAATGAAAGAAAAAAGCACAAAAAGAGAAAATATTATAAATTAGATTAAGTAAAAATTAAAAGTAACTGAAAAAAAAATTCTGCTTTTACTTTATTACCTTTCCCCCCAAAGAAAATAGAACTATTTTTCTCCTATTAAAATGAGCTTAGTTGACTCAAACCAGGTGTATCTATACTTTAGAAGTGTAATAAAGTCAGCACAAGGAAATAAATATTTCTAATCAACTCATCATCAGAAAGAAAAGAGCAGGCAGACAGGAAAAAGTGAGTGGTGATTTCAGGTAAAAGCTGAAAGGTAAACTTCTCATCAGTCGTACTTCTGAAAAGTGGCTGCAGGCATATTTATGCCAATGGTTTATCTAAATGAAAATAAGGATTTTAAGCTAACTTCAGAGTATTTCTCTCAAACTTTATAAGTAAATTTATAGATTAGACCACTACTTTTTAAGGTCACTTACAGTGGTAAACATGGGTAGTGCTGTATGAAAATCTTTAACATGGATAATTCTATCCTATATTTCTATGTATACCTTTTGTTTTATGGAGAAAAAATGTTCTAGAAATCAATATTTGTTTCCCTTTAGCAGGCAGGCCTTCCTCCTGTTTAATTATAAACAAATAAAATGTTCCTGGGCGTTTCACAATATTCTCTGTTTACTCTGATCTGCTGTAAATCTCCCGAGAAAAAGAAAAAGAAGGACTTAATGAAGCAGCATCTATATATGACATATGGAAAAAACAGCAAAGGAATATAATGTACCCATAGCTGTAAATGTGCAACAAACAATACAATTCAAGAATACAGCACAAAGTTTAATTGTGGTTTATTCTGTGAGAGTTGGAAGGAAAGAATTTACAAAAGAGAAAGTTTATTCACTCCTATTTGTGTTCTATATTTGTGGTGGTCCTACCTGGCCAACGGCCAACAGCCAACACTTATACAGCTGTTTATTCACTTCTCAACCATGGGACAGGGAAAAATTGAGGGAAAGCAAAAAGACCTGTGAATCAAGACAATGACAGTTTAACAGGGAAAGAAAATGATGCTAATGGAAGCAAAGGAAAAAGAGGAATTTGTTCACCACTTCTCATCAGCAGGTTTAACTCTTCCTAGAAGGCAGAGCCTCAGCAAAGGTAGTGGTTGCTTGGGAAGCTAAATTCCATAACCAAAAGAGTCCCCTCTTCCTCCTCCTTTCCCTGAGATTTTAATTTTTTGTGGTATGGAATTTTCCTTTGTTCATTTTGGATCTGTTGTCCTGACTGTGTTCCATCCCAGCCTCTTACCCACCCCCAGACTTTTTGCTGTGGGGAAGGGTGGTGGGGTAAGTTAGCCCCAGTAGACAGCTCAGCCCCACACAGCTGATCCCCCTCAAGTGGGATGGAGAAGGAAATGAGGAGGATAAAAGCAAGAAAATTCATGTGTTGAGATAAAGGTAGTTTAATAGGTACAGCAAAAGCTATGCATGCAAGCAAAGCAAAGTAGGGAATTTGTTTGCCACTTCCTATGGGCAAACAGGTGTTCTACCTGTCTAGGGAAGTGGGCATTGTTTTATGTAATAGTTACTTGGGAAGACAAACACTATAGCTTCAAATGTCCTCCCCTTATTCCTTCCCCCAGCTTTTATTTCTGACCGTGATGTCATACAAAACCCATACAAGGGGGTAGTGCAGAGAGAAAAGAGAAAATGACTTGATGTTTTGCAAACACTGTTCAGAAATAATGAAAACATAGATGCATTATTGATACTGCTTTAGTCACAAATATAAAGAACAACACCATAAAGGCTGGTATGAAGAAAGTTAACTCCATTCCAACCAGGTGCAGTAAATTTTTTTATGTGAAATTCTAAGATATCACTTTATGGTGATCTGTTATTCTGCCATGAATGTGCTCCTTTTAAATTTTCTCTGTAGCTATTTATAAATCATGAAATCTACTCAATCATAGATACTAATGAAAGGTGGCAACGAGAGTGTGAGATGGAAAAGTGTATCCTATTTATGGAAACTTTTACACTCCTTCCTACTTATCCAAGTGTCTTCAGTCAGAAGGAATTTGTTCTCTGAACACTGCAATAACCGTTTAGGTCATGATTGCCCTAAATGCTGAACAAAATCACAAAAAAGTCCACAACTGAAACTCGAAGGTTCAGTCAGGTGAATACAGGGATACAGGAGAAAAGATGAGGATGACGCAAAACCAGAAGCAGTGCATATGAACATAACACTTCTAAGGGGAAAGTAAGTATTTCAAGAGGGAAGTTGCACACTGAGAAGCAGATCATGAAATGTAACTGCCAGCAACACCAGTTCAGCCAGTAACCGGAGGCCCTGAGGAAATTTTTCTAGGCAAGTCATTCTTTCTGTTCCTTTGAAAGCTGGAAGTTTAAGGAAGACATGTCACTAGCCTGTTGAGCAACAATAAAAATACCGTATAGAACTTTACTGAACAGAAAGACTTTATCATACATTAGGTTTTACTGCATGCAGGTCGGTTTGGAGCATGAGTTCCCATCCCTGCAACATATTGTTGTTTGCTACTGAAGCACAAGATTCCAAATGAGACTGCCTCCTAAAGACATGAGGACAACCAATCTGCTTCTCAAAAATAAAAGGGCATTCTGAAAAGTACATTGGATTTGTGTTTGCATGTGCTTGCTTTCTTTATGTTTTTGTCCTATGTCATGGCAACCATTTACAGAAATTATGAAGCTGCATGAGAATGCCTGCTAAGCTTGAAATAGAAAAATGAGCATTTGTTGGACTGAGATGTTTAAGTGCCATGAAAGCCCAGTTCACGGTTCCTTGCCATCAGCTTCCAGGAGAACATTCCATAATCATATTTCTCACTCTTAATGAGACAATGTTTTATATTTTTAATGGTGATATGAAACAGGAGTTCCACATTTCACAGTTTAAAGTACTCATAAAACTTTAAATGATCAGGCAGCACTTACTTTTTCTTAAGTATCCCACTGATAGACTTTCAGTTCTGCCTCATCTTTGTCTGGCAGCCAGGCATATAAAACTCAGAAAGCAAATTACATTTTTAAATACGTAAGTCACTCACAATGGATACAAAGACCAACTTTCTGAGTAGTTTAATATCTCAGGTATTGTCAGATACTTTTGATTCCATTTCTTCATCAGAATGCAAAATTATGCTGAAGCAATACTGAAGCTTAACATGAAAAGAAACTAAAACAGATCAATAATGAAAGAAGTGTTTGAGGTTAGCATGATCCAGTATAAGAGGTGATCATGAAAGCCCATCAAAGAATTTGAACAACACAAGATCAATGAGGTTAAAGGATGAATGATCAGGAAGGGAATAGGTGGAAAGAATAGCAAGACAGAGAGCCTAGTAAAACAAAATAAAATAAGATGATAGAATGTAGATGAAAAAAAATACAAATAAAGGTTTAAATTAAAAACTTGGAACACTTAAATAAGCTTATTTTCAAATGGTAGCAGCTCCGATTTTCTTGTCAAAAAAGTTCAACCCATTTAAGGTCACCACATAGAAGATGAAGAATTAATAAAAATCCCCAAACACCCCAAATTCAGCGTATCTGAGTCACTTCAAAGATCTTGACCTGCACGCGTATCTAGTCTTTCATCAGACAGCTATGCTATTTTATTAAAGACCGTACCATAAATCTAAATATTGCATTAAACAGCAATCACCAACTAAAATTTGGGTTATTCTTTTGTTTATTTTCACGAGCTGAGAATGTTTCAAAAAGATTCCTTTAAAGCTGTTGTAGTGGAAGGAACAGAATCTTCAAAAATATTGAGTATGTTACACAGAGAAATAATGTTTTAATTCAAAACAAGCAAATAAAAGCAATATATAATTGTAGTGGTCAGTTGTGGTTAAGTGCAACTACAGTATTCAGGCTGGGGATTCAGAAAAGTTCAAGTGTATCTTTTCAAGGATAAATTCACCTATCTTGTCCTTCCTTAATGTAGATCTTAAAAGCTATTTTTTTTTTTACCTGTTTATTTATTTTGGTAGTGGTGGTAGTTTTGATTTTTGGTGGATTTTTTTTGTAACTAATGAGAACTGCCCACTTCGTCCCACCTCCAATGAGAAAAAAAAAAAAAGATCTTACATATTTAGTATCAGTGTGTTTGTAACATTATGTCTTTCGGTTTAACCAGACTGATATTTCTTTGTCAGCCATTGTCAAAAGCCATTCTCTACTCATTGGAATAGCAACAAGTTATCAATTTAAGACAACACAGGAGGTCTGTGTCATTATCAAGAGCAAATATCTTCTACACTTAACATGAAGTTGCACCTGTCATCCAATGTCATCCAATGAAATTTGTTTTGCTGAAATACAGGGTGAGAGTCTCTGATAAATGAATGGTCCATAGCTTCTTAGAAAATCCTGTGCATATCCAAGAGATTATACTGGACAACTAACAAATAACTAGGGTTTTTTAGTGATTATATTTCTATAAATAAACCACATTTTAAATTACAATCTGATCCTTGGGGGAAGAAAAACCGAAAATAAAATCATGCTTCCATGATTTTTTTCAGGACAAACAGGTAATGCCTGAAAGAACAGAAATGATATTTCCAAAATTACTTTCTATACTTTTAAATTTCAACCCAGTCAATATTTTTTTAGTATTAGCTAACTTGCCTGTTTACAGCATTATTTCCATGACTAGAATGAAAAATAAATAAAAATAACTGAAAAATGCATAAATATATATGGAAATATACAAAATTTCTAATCTGTCAGTGCCTTTTAGAATGTCAGCGTAGATGCTACTTTCTTGTATATCTGAACAGAAGCATGATGTACTCAAATCTTCCAAACTGGCAAGTTTCTAATTCAAGATTTACAGGCAATACACTGTATTTCCAGTACCATACAAACTAGAGATAGAAGAATGTCTTCTTGGTCATATAGTCAATTTCAGGTAGACATAATTTTTCAGAATTTAAATAGTGTTCTGTCCAACCACAATGGATACTGGTATACTGAACAAATCTGAGCAGTTATATGTTTCCTCTTCCACAGCCCATATCTTCTTCAATTGTCAGAATGTATCCTATCTGTTTTTCTTCCACCGTTCATGCATTTTGCATACTGTCTTGACTGGTAAACTCACTGTTTATGCTCTCAGGAACGGGGCATTCCTCCATAATGTTATCAATGTGCTTATAAATGCTATAGAATTCAGAAGTAATTTCTTGTTTGCACTTAGCTAAGGCTATACATATAATTCCTTCTTGTCCTGACTGCCCTTACAGGATTTCTTTTTCCAGTGGAAATTCCTGTTCTCCCATGACTCTCCAGTAAATCTGACAACACTTCATGTGCACTAGCAGAAGCATGGAAGCCTTTGAGAAGCTCCACTGTTTTTCAGAACAGCAATGCAGTGTCATCTCTTGGCTTCTTGGACTTGCACTTCAATGTACTAGAAATTAGAAGATTTGTGTCATCTTATCATGGTAGCCATAAAGTTTATAATAGATAAATGGATGGGATTCTAAATTCTATGCATGATAGGGTTGAAATATCATCCTTCAATAATTACACCAATGCTCATATTTTTATTTACTCAGTATAATTTTATTTTAAAGTAAGAGTATGAATATAAATAAGAACAAGCTTCAATGCCCCAGTCACACACTGCTGAGAATCATCTTGCATGGAATCATGGAATCATTAAGGTTGGAAAAGACCTCCAAGATCATCAAGTCCAACCTTTGACGGAGTACCACTGTGCTCACTAAACCACATCATGAAATACCAAGTCTACTCATTTTTTGAACACTTTCAGGGATGGCGACTCCACCACTTCCCAGCAAAGCCTGTTCCAATGCTTAACCAGTGAAGAAATTTTTCCTAATATCCAACCTGTAGGTCCCTTGATGTAACTTGAGGCCCTTGGCCTATCACTAGTTGCCTGGGAGAAGAGGCAACTCCTACCTCCACAATCTCCTTTCAGGTAGCTCTAGGGAGTGATAAGGTCTCTTCTCAGTCTGCTTTTCTCCAGGTAGAACTGACAGGATCTATGTTCCAGCCCCTTTTACAGCTCTGTTGCCCTTCTCTGGACATTTTTTGACACCTCAATGTCCTCCTTGTATGGAAGATAGTGTGAAAGAAAATGTTCTCACAATAAAGACATATATTTTATGTTCCTTACTTTAACTGAAAAAATGTTGATACAAGATTGGTTCCGAAGGTATGTTCCAATTCATAACAACTGTAAAATTTTAGTGTTTGTTGAATCAGCACAACTGGCAGATAAATTCAGGCAGGAGAGACTATTTTTTCCGGGAAACAAAGGTTTCGACATCTAATGATCATATCACAAACAATTTGAATTCTTCACCTTCTATGGCCTTAATTCACTAAAAGAAAGCCACAAGTATATGTTCAAGATAATGAATATTTATCCTATAGTTAATTTTTAGTTGATCAAATTAGAGGATTACGTTGATCAAGGTCCTATTTAAAGAATAACAAAACTAGCCTCCTACTCAGGTTTAGTTTATTATTCATGTCAAAATTTACAGATAATAAATTCAACCGTAAGTTATGTCTCTTCTGTATAGAAATATAAATGTCAAAACTTTTATGGGAATGGACTATAAAACTGCCTTACCAAAACTGGCAATAACAGATTCTCATTATAAAATATACTGTAGTTAATCAAGCTAATAAAGATCATGTTTAAAGAAACAGGATAAGCAGCATTAGTGAAAATTAACATTGTAGTAAATATAAATTTAACAATTAGGGAAACACAATGAAAAACTCAACATATTCCTTTCCAATTCTTTTCATTAAGAGCAACATTCAGTTACTGTTTTTGTGATTTGATGAAAAAAAATCATATTGGGGCATTATAGGGATAGAATTTTTACACCTACAGATGTTGAAAATGGACAATATTTACTTAAGAAAATGTTTTTCCTCTCATGCATCATCTTGTTGCAACATTTGCATAATCATCAAAAGCAGCAGAAATTTCTAAATTCTCAGAACTCTCCTTTAAAAAATAGGAAATCATGGGATGATGATAATTAATTGTGATAATATACCATACTCCCTTTGCATATTAGTGGATATAGTGTAATGAATAGAAGATAACATTTTGAAGTTTTCAAGTGCAGCATGTTGATGGCTAAGGATAGATATATTGTGACAAAACATGAAGATTGGGGCAGATTATCAAAATAACAGATTCTAACATGGGCATGATACTCTGACTCATGTTGTAGAGTTCAATCAGTCCCACCGCGTTCAGTGCTCGTTGGAGTAAGATGTCATTTCGCAGAAGCAAAGCATCCCAAAATAGCTAATTGTATGGTGACAAATTGTCAAGTTTCACATTGTACCTCTGCCATAAATTATTGCCCCTATCCCAGACAGAAAACGACTTTACCACCCCAGCTGGGACTGGGCAAGGATTAGACGTGTGACATTCTGAGGTTGCAATTAGTATGGTTATTAGCAGGGTAACACCTCCAGGAGCTGTGGTGGATAATTTAGCATTACTGGAGAGAAGCACAAGATTTCCTACTGTGGAATCACATGGTCTTGGACAACATTAACAAACATTTTTTAGTAAGGTTGTATAACGATAATTTGCACTTCAAAGTAATATTCAAAGTTTCCTAGTCCAAAGGCACTGTTTCTTTATAAATCTATCTCCCTTCAATAGTGATTACTGTGATTCTCAGTTGCAATGGTCTGGCCATGTCGTACAGAAGAATAGTTCTTGATTAGATATTACAGGAAAACATAATTAGTTATGAAACTTTAGTATTACCATATATATGGTTTTAATTATATGTTCCTGGGTGTATACATTGTCTATCCTTTAACAGACTTTTTTCAGAATTCAAGACTCTTTAATGTTTTTGAAGGTTAAAGTCAATCATCATTCACCTGTCTAAATGAATTCTCTAATTGCTTTGAGTTTCCAAATATATTGTAAGTGGTTTAGAAGTTGAAGAAAATCTTATTCAGGGGACTTTACCAGTTTAAAAATCCTGAAGTAATTATTTAACAATGTGGAAGTGAAATTATTCTGAGACTCTAGTTCATTTTACAACATAGAGTCTGAAAAAAGAGTTTGGAAATGGTAAAGGTTTTTTTCTGTCTTGCAAAACTACTGTTTGCACAACAACTGTGGAGCTATGACCTACAAAGGAAGGGAAGATATCCAAGAATTTCACAGTTCACCCTGCGTTTTCCACGCAGATTTCAAGAACTGATCAAGAATTTTAGGCACGACGCTAGAGGAGATGGAGTTTTCTGTATTAATATAATTTAATATCTAAACCTATATGATTGGAACTGACACAGAGAGGAAGAAATTGGAACACGCCTCATTCTCTATTCCCCACACCACACATAGAAAACAGAATACAAAACATCTTTTTTTATTAGCTTCTGCTATTTCCGAATCAAAGCACAGGTAACTACTTTGTGTTGTGATTAAGTCCCTGAATAAGATTTTCTAAGAAATTAAAATTCAAATTTCCAGTATGCAAATCTAATGAAAAAAAAGATAATATGGGAGGATTCTGCTTGTAAAATTAGGAAAAGTAGGCCTGATTCAACATGGTGTTTTCCAAAATGTATTGCACCTTATCTAGTTCATAGAATCATAGGATTGTTAAGGGTAGAAAAGACTTTTAAGATCATCAAGTCCAAACACCCGTATAGCATCACTACCATATTCCCCTTTAAACCATGTGTTTAAGTGCACACCCACACATTTTTTGAACACCTCCAGGGATGGTGACTCCACCATTCCCCTGGGCAGTCTGTTCCAATGCTTTACCACCCTTTCCATCAATTTTTTTCCCCTAATATCCAAACTAAATCTCACCTGGCACAACTTGAGGCAATTTCCTCTCATCCTCTCACTTGCTATCTGAGAGAAGAGACTGATACCCACCTCACTACAACATCTTTCTGGGTAGTTGTGGAGGATGGTAAGGTGTCTCCTCAGCCTCCTTTTCTCCAGGCTGAGCAACCCCTGATCCCTCAGCCACTTCTTATCAGACTTGTGCTCCAGATCCCTCAGCAGCTCTACTGCCCTTCTCTGGACACACTTCAGCACTTCAATGTCCCTCTTGTAGTGACGGACCCAAAACTGAATACAGTATCCGAGGTGCGGCCTCACCAGTGCTGAGATCAGGGGGACAATCACGGCCCTGGTCCTGCTGGCCACACTATGGCTGATTCAAGCCATGGTGCTGTTGGCCTTCTTGGCCACCTGACCACCCTGCTGTTCTTTAATGTGAACTTCTTTGGCATATTGTGATTCAAAAATATTATTTTTTTCTCTCACGGCCTTTGATCCCTGTATTCTTTCTCAATTCCTTTTAGAAAAACACTACCTTTTCTCCCCCATAAACATTAAATTTGTAATGAAATATTAATGTTTGATGACAAAAAAAAAAGAAAGTATACTTAAAATAATATCTGGGCAACTTCTTAAGTAATAGCATTATTTTGCTCTTTACAACAGTAAGCGTTTATTTTCATCTATAAGGTAGTTTTTCATTTGATCACCAGATAAGAAATATCAGATTATCCACCTGTAAAAACAAAAGAATCAGAAACAACACTATTTCATTGGCATATAAATCAAGGAAAGATAAAGAATTTATATTTAAAAATACTACTAAATTTGTCTACAACCGGTAGTCTTGTAAAAGATCCATTATAGAGGAAAAGTTTGTATTTTGCAGGTAACTTTTTTTTTGTGAGGTGTTTGTTTGCTGTTTTTTGTGTTTTGTTTGGGTTTTTTTTAAATTTAATTTCAAATGTTAATAACATGGTGGGATTTGCAGCACTAATTTTGCAGGAAACGATATTAATCAAGAAGATTATTTGGATCACCAAAAATCAAATGCTTCTATTTATCATAAGATTTACAAAGTTTTTGGAAAAGAGCATTGTAATGTCTGGATTATTCTTCATTAGACTGAGTGTGCTGGTATTGGCTGTGGTAGAGATAACTTTCTCCACAGTACAATTCATTAATTTATTTTTCTTCACTTTTTGAAGAACTGAAGTGACAAAAGGTCTTTAGCTCTCTGGTAATTTTATGAAATTATGACAAAGTCTGGATTTTTCTCATAACCATAACTTAAATATATTAATTATCTCATCAAAATATTACATATTTATACATAGATCATGTATGTTTCCAACCTCAGCAGTAATTTAACTAGCAACCTGTATCAGTTGATTTAATTTATTTCTGATTCATAGGATGGTTAATAGTGAAACCTAAATTCGTGTTTAAGTGTAGAACTGAAGATTTGTTTCATTTTTATCTCTGAAATAAGAAAAAATATGATGTCAATATTTGGGTTGTGATCTGATGAAAGACAAACTCTTATATACTAAAATTGCATGAGCTTATGGACTGCATAAATATGAATCCTGAACATACCTGTAGAATAGAATTGTACTTAGAATATTTTTTGTAGCAGACAACAGAAATTAGAATGACTTTTGAATTATTAATTTTTTTTTAAAATATAATTGAACTAAAACTGCATTGCAGAAGATATTTCAATATCCTTGCTGATTATGTGGGAAATACCGGCTATGTTTATTGCTACTGACATACATTTAGGCACATATTCATTTAAATTTTATATTGCTGTAATAGATATAGATGTTGTCACTTTTTAACAATAATCATTCTTGAAATAACATGCTTTTCTCTTCTCCCTTGTCACAGCTATCACTGGTAAACTGGCAAACAACCTAGGAGAAGTACACAGGCTTCTGTTCTCTATCAGGTTTATTCCAACACATACAAGAAACTATGATCAGGGAAGGTCAGTTAAGGTGTCTACAGCCCACACAAGATCAGAGTCTTTATATTTATGTAAGTATCATGAAATACCTCAGTTCTGAGCAGGATATAATGATTGAGAGTAGATAATTTATGAAAAAATCTTCTCATTCAATGGCTGCTGAGATATACTTTCTGATACACTTCTTTTTCTTCCCAACAGGGTAAGAATTATTTTTTTTAACACCATGTTTATTGGAAACCTATTTTTTTATCCAGCTAGGAAAAGGACAGGGATCTATTTTTAATGGTCTTCAGGAAAGTAAATCTATTGCTCATGGGAGCTGCCTTCTTTTCAGGAACTACTGACAAAATATATTCAACCTGTGCTATTAACAGTATTTTGAGTCAGGTACACCATCCTGTATGTCCTAAACTCTAGCTACTTGTTATGTCATGTCATCCAAGCGGACATCAGGTGAGATTTTTATGACTAGAAGTTAATGTGTGGAGCTTTACTTAGGGAGAGTACTTAGCCCTGGAACCTATTGATGTGAACAAAGATATGCCTGGATACTGCAAATCTTAAACAGTATAAGTTCTATGCATTACATATTGCACTGTACGCAAAAGGAGTGTACTACGTTTGTTACTCCTTCTCTTTTCTCTTGGACTTCCAGGCAACTCAGATACCTGTCAGTGGTAGTTCCCCTCAGAAATTATGCACCCAGTAGGTCCTCCTTGGTCTGCTGTGCTGAGAAGTCTGACACTTTCAGACCTTCCCTGGTCCACTGCTTTCTCCTTCAAACTCTGCTGGCCTGTTCAAGCAAGACAGACCTCTCCAAAAAAAATGATTGTATTACAGACACCTAAAAGTATTGCTTAAGCTCCCCAGCATAATCTTCTTTACTCTCTGTGTCTGCTGAAGAAAAATGTGGAGAATCAAGACTTTTCTTTCCAGCCTTTTTCTGGCTCCTGAACATTGTTAAATGTGAGTATCCAAAACAGAGTTTCTGAGGGGTCTATGATCCCCCTGTTCTGGCACTATTATCAGCTCCTACCAGCTTGCTTCCTAGCAGGAAGGAGACTATTTGGCTGGCCCTTCATGAAAAACCCTATGCTCAGTAACCACTTTCCTTTCTTATTGCTTAAAGACATGGGTTTGTTCTTCGGATTTGAAGAACTGCTCCATTTTGGCACATCGTTTAGACTTCAAATGCCTATTACAACATACACAGCTGAAAAACAGCTGGTGCTTCACTGCACAAAGTTTAAGGTAATATGCAAATGCAGTTTCCCAGAACCGTGGGGAACTGCTGCTCATTTCAGTTCACAGTAAGGGTACTATAGGCCAGAAACAAGAGAATCTGTAATTTTTTAAGTATAAATAAATGGAATAATAAGAAAAATGTTACATTTATATCATACAGAATAAAGATAAATCTGATGTGTTTTGAATCATTGAGAACTGATTAACACTGCATAAATGTAAGCACTTGTTCATGTTGTCTAAATCAAGAAGAATCTTGGCCATGTTCAACGATTGTTCCCATTATCTGCTTCTATATTTTTTGTACTATTCCCCTAAATCATACAAGATACTCCAAAGTTAATATCATTGCAATGATCACTGATTTTCCAAATTTAAGTTATTGCTATACATAACCAGCCCAGTGTAGCTAATTCACTATAAGCTACATATTATCAAACTTGTCCAAAAACTGGTTCTATTACATGACCTTTATATATTCCTTGATGTATGTCAGTAAGTAATTTAGAGAAAAGTATATTTTTTCTAATGGGAATTATTTACTTTAGAACATGGATTCACACTGCTGGATCTAACATAAGAAAAAACCAGCAATCTCTATTTTACAGGATTTTAAGTTGTAAAATAAATGACAATAAAATAATTCAATAATTATTTATTAGTAGTAATATATCTTTTCTTCTCTGTTTATATTATTATATGTAGAAAGGAAAATTTCAGAGAAGAAAAAAGAAAGTATTTTGCAGGATAGAGAAGTTGATAACTGTGGGAAAGGGTTAACACCTTACAGGAAGATTATCGCAAGGAAGGATGGGAAGTGTAGTCTCTGCAGCAGGCCCCCAAAGAGAGCGCTCTACTGCACATGCCCACTGGAAGGATTCGAGAATGATCCTTGGGGAAATAGCACGTGCTC
>NW_016690186.1:2033181-2092679 GCF_001604755.1 Lepidothrix coronata | reverse complement strand
TTGGGGAAATAGCACGTGCTCTATAATTATGTAACCTCTTATGTAATCAAGGAGTATAAAAGCCTGTGCTCGACCGTTAATAAACAATTTGCAGCTTGCACTCAATCTGGTGGGTCCGTGTCAAACTGCCACAGATAACAATACTTTTTTTCAGATTGTCTAAATGGTATGAATAAGTCAAGAGAAAATTATGGCCGGTGTAAAACTGATGTGTACTTTGCCACTGACTTTGGTACAATTGAGATTTAACCTACAGAATAAAAGAATAAATAAAAGTTTCTCTTCAGAAGCTGGAATATGATCTCCTTAAAAGGAAGATTAGTAAAAACTTACAGAGTGCATAATATAGTCCAAAGCAGTCATGCATCAAATATTTACATGAGATTTTAGTCCCTGGTAACCAGAATACTCAAGGAGGGTCTCCAAAGTCTCAGAGTTCTGAAGAAGTAAAGATTGATGATTCCCATGCTAAGGAATGAACTTGCTTACAGGGAATTATAAGAAAATAATTTAGGGTTTCAATATCAGTTGGGAGATGGTGACATGTAACAGAACTATATAACAACATACAAATTTACAAATAACATAAATAGAGGCCCCTCTCTACCCCAAAAAGTCTAATACAGTTAAGGAATGAAGCAGAAAATTTTAACTATTGAGTAAGAAAGATGGACTGAAATAAACTTTCATTTGTTTTCTGGGTCAGGGAAGTGTAGGAGGTCTCTTTGTTTTCTTATGTCATTATTGGAGCTCTCTTCCTCTCCCTCAGAGGGAAATAGCTTTATCAGTTCCCTGCAGCAGAATATGACTAATTCCAGAATTAGATAACAAAAATCATTATTATTCAGGAGTTATCAAGCTCTCTACAGAAGTCAAAGGAGTTTTTCTGATGGTATATCAGCATATATTAACCTCATGTAAGATTGCTTAGTCAATCCTGATGGAGCACAGACACAGTCTTGAAGAAGTCAAGCCTTTTGTTTGCACCGTGTGTGCTAACCTGGTTCTCAAATTCTTAAAGGCTTCGGATGCAATCTTCTCCTCCTTTCAGTGATCTATGAACTATCATTTTATTTCTTGAGCAGTAGAGAAAGACTAGCAAGGCATTATGAAGAATTTTAGACAGTAAAATTTTTTTCGGTTAACATATTGCAAAGTCTCCAGTAAATGCCTTTGTTATTTTGAAATTAAATTCAAAATATGTAGAGCTCTGTTACCTGAGCCCTTTCTGAAACTGAAATTTTTGTGTTTGAAAACGCATACAGAAAATGCTTGAATACAAGGTCATGCTGAGTCTCAATACAGCATAAATAGATTTTTAGGGGATTTGTATTTTTGCACAGCCACTTCAAAATTTCTGAACACATCAGTCTTACCATGTAACTATTTATAGAGTAGGCCCATAGGCTGTCAGAGAATTGCAGAGAAGATTCAGGATCTGTAGGAAGCCCATCTATACTGCCCCTCTGCCTATCAGTAAAGGTTTCCAGCTGAGAAACACTAATTGACTGGCTGAGCAGTTCTAGTCTGAAAATAAAATTGAATGTATTAGCTTAAGTTAGCAAAAGTGGAGGACCTAGAAATGCTAATGTGGTCACTCAAAGTAGGTGGTTTTCACTTTCTAACTAGGCACTAGGTGCATACTGAAAGGAGCTCTACTTCATTGCTCTCTTTTTTCCTAATCTCTGTATTACTAGAACTGAAAAACAGTGCTGTTAATTAGGTTGGGAAATGGGTCTTAAATGTGTTGGAATATCTTATCAATATTGTCTCTTTATTTCAGGGAAGTGCATCTGAGATTTACTTGTGCTTTACTGTCTTCCTGAGCTGAAACATTGGCAGAACCTTAAGTATAGATTTTTTTCATTTCTGCTCAATAATTAATGTTAATCACCTGTTTCAGGGCTTCTGTAGAAAGAGAGGAAAAATGAGATAAAAGAAATGATAAATTAGTACTTTCTCATCCTTCTTCCTATTTCTCTTCATCTTCCCAGAGACAGGCAAACAAAATAAACATATGCTATATGTATGCATTTGAGCAAGGTGAGCACAGATAGGCAATTTGAAGGAAAAAAAAGAAAAAAAGCCCTTAAATAATCAGTAAATACAGAAAAAGATATATACAAAAAATAAATGTAAGAAAATCTTACAACAGAAGGATCATCATTGAACGAGTTTTATTTCAAAGTTTGCTATCCTGTACTGTAACTAATGAATCTCAACACTTTTAACTTATTTGACATACACAGATTTGTGGAAAAAATGCTAACTGTAAAACAAAATATAAATATTAGACAATCTGGAAATTATACAGAGCTACAGTTTCCAAACTATCCTGAAGGCCTAATAATTATATAAATAATTGTGATTTCTTCAATTAATTTCCAGTGTTTGTTATATTTATTTAAATCAGTTTACTGGAAAAATGAGCTAGGTAAATTAGAAAATAGTTGAGGGGTGGACTAAGGCATCCACCTTCAAAGAAAAATAACATACAGTTCCAGGGTGGAAGAGATGCTTATTTTTGTTAGGATGTCAACCTCTAATCCTGTATTACATGTGCATAACATAAATCCGTCAATTCTTAAAATGGAGAAGGAAGTATCACTTTTTAAGCCTTACCTTTTTATAAAGGTTTACATGGTAAGACAGTCCTCTTTTTTACTGTAGTCAACTATCTATAAAATACTCATATAGGTCATCCTAGTTCATCCAACTGAAATCTGTGCTGGAAGGAATAATGTGAACACTTACTAAAGCAGAAGGAAAGAGGGAGAGAGTATGCACACATCTGTAAGAGTCCCTAAAAATCTTTAGTTTTTATACAGATATGCATTAGAACATGTAATATTTCCTTCCCTCTCTTCCCTCTCATGACAGTACTTTTTCTAATATTTTTGTGGTGCTTTATTCATGAAAATTTTTGAAATGTTAGATGGGATGGCACAACACATAGCAGTCTTTTAGTCTTTGTTACTTTTAACAACCTAAAAAGCAGGTTGCTTTCTGCTTTACATTTTTTTTTCTAAGAGAAGATAAAAATGTATTCTAATACAATGATTATATGAGAACTGAAATCTTATAGTTAGCTTTCAGGCTAGATGCAGGAAGCCTTGGGGAAGAAAAAAATCATTCAGAGCTTCATTGACTTCCAGCACCTTAGCCCTCAATTCTAATACTTGACTACTTACATTCTTAAACTACTTTAGGGATTTGTATAAAATCCCCAAAAGGTTTCATAAATTCAAAGATATCAAAAATAAAATAAAAAAATAAAATTGTACATGCCATACTCCCTGAGTATCTCTACTTAAACACTTTGTTGAGAGAACTCTGAATAACCTCAAAAAAGCTCCTAAAGAATTTCTATTGAATTTCTGCCCATTATGGCTAAAAAAAAATGTAACCAAATAAATTTCCTTTGTGTTTTTTAATCATCCCTTAGGTAGTTAATAATGTCCTAGAAAAGATAAACTCACTTTCATTTGCTGCTGCAAGAAATAAAGGAAGGAGAAGAGAAAGATAAACAAAAGAATAGCGGAAAAACCCCTTCTGAAAAGACAAAGTAAGTAGATCAAACTAAAGCAGCAATAGTTCCTTACTGCAGAGGTTTGGAGGTTTCATCTGTTTAGTTTTTACAGTTTTGTGGGTTTTCTTAGAGTATTAGCATATGAGGCCAATGGAGAATTTCATTTAAGCCTCTCAATTACTCTTTGAGAACAACAATTAAACATGACATCAATGAGAAAACTAACTTATTTATACTCCTTTGGGATAATTTTAAATCAGAAAATGCTGCATAATGTTCTGACTTGTAATTTGCGGAAAATGGTTATGACTGCATTTTCCTATCAGGCACGTGGTGTTTTGCAAGGGTACACAGGGAAATGAGAAGGGGAAATCATGCAGAGCTCTTTTGCATTGTGGTAGGAAAGACATGACAACAAAAGACGTAAAGATAGAATAAAAAGAGGAATATAGACAGAGAGTAAATCATGTCCCTGTGGATGACACGAACCCAGCTTTTGTGCAGCATTGGACGGACATGATGGATTTTCCCATGGCATGCTGCACACATCCTATCTATGGAAAAGTTCAACCTCCTTCCCATACTATGATGTTTTTCATTTTGTATAAAACCCCAAACTATCTATCTTCTCTTAACAGGCTTGAATGCTATCTCTGTCATAACATCCAGTGAGGTGCAGTGCAGGCTGAAACAAGGCACTTCCCTGTTTCCTTACAGCAGCTTCTCATGCCAGCACATGAGCTTTTTAGTCCAAACAGAGCTGACATGTTTTGCCCAGGGTCACCAACTGCTTGAATGCAATGTCTTCTCTAAGGCTTCCTGTATATACTATTAAGCACTGCTTACTTTAAAAGCTGTTGCAAACCCAGAGGTTCAGGTAATCTATGTTGTCCATATAGCAACTGTACGTTACTTGAAGTACGTAATTGTCTGATCAGCAGTAGCAGGTGGAAAAAATTAGACCAGCTAAATTATAATTTGGAGGTACAAATGCAATGTTCCTTTAAAGGAAAAGAAAACCTTCAATATAAAACAGGAACAGAATATTTAGTAGGTACATAAATACAAAAGACAGGCTAAAAGGGCTCTGAAAAAATGAGTGCTGTGTTAAAATGCATAAAAATCCAGAACATTTATTCATAAAGAATTAGAATTCAAACGCTACTGGCTGATCAAAGCTTCAGCAATGGCTGAAAAAATTTCAGATAAAATTTCAATCAGCAAGACAACAGCTTGAATTCATGCTGCAACTTTTGGGAGATTAGAAGCCTTTCTATCTTCATTCTTTTTTCCTTCCCTGTATAGTTATTGAATTGGTGTCTGTACACAGATAAGTGCATTCGACTTTATACCTACATACTTTGTATAAGTGGTCATTTTCCTATCTTATAAATACGCTGCAATGACATAACTAGGACTGAATAAAAAAAATGCTTTCAAGGTTTTTGAGAAAAACATTGTCTCTGTGCATTGCACTATTTTACATCAAATTAACTACTGCTTTCATGAAAAGTGCTTCTGAAGGTTTGTGTAGGAATCAGAGCTATTACTCTAGAACGTGTATGTCCTAACAATTTTACTTTTTTTTTTTCCTCTACATCTATAGGAAGTCCTATAGACACAGCCACATTTTTTCATTTTGGATTTTGAAAGATTCATACACTGCATCTGTTTGGAATACCTTTATCTTGTATCCTATCATTAATAATATTTATAGAAGGAAAATATTTAGAGTAGTTTTATTCTACTTTCTTGCTAAACAAAGATAAAAATACATCTGTTCAACACACCAGTTTAACCGACTGGGTCTTGTAGACTTAAAGTTACTGTGTTCTAATATGTCCTTACCTCCATGCAGATCACTAGAAACACACCAAGAGACAACGTCTCTGTTCAACAGCTTCACCTGAGAGCAACCTACAGAAATCAACTGCTCTGTTCTCCAGAATGATCCACTATCTCAACAGCTTTTTGGTCATTAGATGCTTATCCAGGTGAACACTTTGACTCCAGATTCTTTCTCAGGAAGTTTAATGAATGTCCAGTTTCAAAAAAATGCTATCATTCTTAATAAGCAGCATAAGGAATGGGACAAAAATAGTCATATTTTGTGTCTACCATTTCCTCATTAGCTATAGGAATGTATAGGTCTGAGAGACAAGCTCAGACCTTTGATTCAGAAACCTTCTAGTGCCTGCATGTGGAATCACAAGTTTTACTAACACCACTTGTACTCTTTGGTCCCACTCCCAAAAAGAAATAGGCCTTCCTCTAACAGTCTTATTTTCCTGCATTTTCAAGCACAAAGTTTTTGAACATCTCCTCCACCCTTTGTCACCTCTGCCCTTTTTTTTCTTATTTGAGGAATGTTCATTCCGAAACAACACTTTGCAGGCTGGTTCTCCTATTCATGGCCAACTGTTTAATGAACTAATTTTTGCTCTGATTACATAATTTAAGATTGAAATTCTCTCTCTGAGCTTTAATGGCTTACAAAAGCCATTTTCTGATGAATATGCATTGAACTTGGTTTTAGTCAACTGGATACAGAAAGGCACTTCACAAATCAGCAGCATTCATAAATTAGTTCCATAATGTGTTAATCAGAGACAAGAAACAGTTTTATAATCTTCCTGTATTTGTCCAGTAAGTTAACAATTTCCTCAGCAGTGGTCAAAATTGCATATAGATTACTTCTATGATATTTTAGGAGGTTATTTTTTCTCATTTCTGTATATCTTCTCATCCATTTACCTGCAACTAAAGTGCACACTTAAACTGGCAGCCATTTAAATATAGCTACCCAGAATTTTAGGAATCATATTCAAATGCTTTGAGTATTAATTAATTTCTCTATGCTTCCATATGATTAATGAATAAATATTTTGATCAATAAAGTCTTCATGAGGAATGTACCAATACTTCATTGGCATTTTTTAAAACAACTGGAAAGTAGGTTTACTTTCAAAAATCAGATTTAGAATTTGATTTCATATATATTTCATATATATATTTAATTCCAAATCCTTCTATTCCTCCTAAATAGGAAGCCACCCTCCTCATCAGTATGAAAGTTGCTTTCCTTCAGTGGAGTTCTTTGGAAGAACCACCACATGATTCTTAAATAACTAGTTGCATCGGTGGAAACTAAATCTCTTCTTCCTCCATTGGTGACTAGTTGGCATTACTTAATGAGGAATGTATGCTTGGAGTGAATGTTGTACATACTCTATGGACTACAATTTGCACAAACATGAGACCTTTTTTGCACATGAGAACTTTGTAAGTACAGTAACTAGATCATAAATATAAGCCTACAAGCTGAAATAATCCACCACTGTTTAAACACAAAAGGCATAAAACTCACATATCTGAATTATTATGTACTTCTATTTCCACTAGTATTCTACAGGTTGCTGAAAAGGTAAGCAATTCTCTTACTCTTATATGATGCATTTTATAAATTGCTCTTTGTAAATCTTACTTTGAACAAGATTAAAAATTATTATTTGTAATACTTTGCCATGTTTTTAAGGAAAACCTTGATTCGTGTAAAATAGAGAACAAGTATTCTGACAATAAGTAGAAATTGCCATGACTTACTTTCTGCTGAATCTTTAAGTATCCTTTAATAATCTGCTGTACTGCATGCCTTTACTTTAAAACTGTTGAAAGTTTTTGCCTTGAGTGAGCTACATTTCAAACTTTGCTTACTCTTGTCTTTATGAGAAATAAGTCAAGTGCAGGATTTCGCTAATATGAGAACTGAATCTGCTTTCTTCATTTGCTGCAGTCTGGTGGGAAGGGGAGTGGGACCGCGACGCTGCGCAAAGGAGTCCGACAAGGTGTATATGTGTATGGCCAGTCTTCGCGAGCGAAGATTTGGGAAAGGTCATTAACCCTTCGAGCCTGCGCAGTGGATTTTTTTTTTTTTTTTTAGGTGAGACACAGCGTGCGCTGAACTGAGCCTTTAATCCTGAGGTTCATCTGCCGGGGCCGAGCAAGCTTGGACAGTGGCAGTGAGGGTCTCAGGACGTAGGTTTGTTTAGAGTGACCTTCTCTTAGATGGATTGCCTTACAGGGCTGACGAGCTCCATCTGCCCGGCAGCTGGGAATCGAACCTGGGTCGCAGCAGTGAGAGTGCTGCACCCTAACCACTAGACCACCAGGGGCCCCTCGACAAGGTAGAAAGTCGGGGTGCAATGGCTGTTTATTAAGGTAGAGCAGGGACTTATATAGGGGTTTGGGTCAGGGAGGCTTGGTAACAGGGGAGGGGCATGAGATTGGCATCTCAGGGTACAACAGGATAGGGAGACATAGGAAAGGAGGAGGAACTTGGGAGGATTTGGGCATTAGGAACCAATGGGGATCCACCCCACACTGCGGCACTCTTCGGCCAATCAGTGCAGGATGAACGGGAAAGTGAAGGGGTAAACAACTTTTAGCAAGAAAACAACCTTGGGCAAGCCTGGGCAAGTCCGGGGCTATACAAACAAATTGGATCAATACAACCAAGTGAGGAAAGTACATTAAACAGTGCTCAAGGTTAGATGTAAACAAGCAAGTCCGTAACATGGGGTTTCTTCAGGTGCTGTAAATGTCTCTCCATGCCTTGAAGCACTCCCCTTCAGATTCAGGTACCTCAACATTCAGCTTCATATTCCATCTGGATTCACTTACCCAGAGTATATTCCCAAGCATTACTAGTATAAATGATCCCAGCAAGAAATAATATCAAAGGAAATAAGCTTCTTCTCAACTTCTTTTCTTTCTTAATGATGGCCTTCATGACGGCCTTACTGTTATCATCATCTTCTTGTTCTTTCCTCATTTTTATGACATGGTTTCTATTTTGAAAAAGTTCCCTTCAAAATGTTAGCTTACCTCAACAACATTTGGATATTTTATATTCATAATTGAGACTTATAAAGATTCTACATATAACTCAGTCAAGGGATATTGATATTGAACAGCGATGCAGAACTATCCAGGCTACAGCTAAAGTGATTTGGTAAATGCTTATAACAGAATGTGGAACTGGGGAATGTGCCAGAACACATTGGGAAAGAATACGGCTTATGGGATTCTGTATCCAGGCCAATAAACTGCACAACAGAGTTTCATTGCATTTTCCTGAATTTTCAGTTCTGAAAATAGCCATCATGGAGCCAGTTGCTCTGCTGGTACAGACTTGAACTAAATTATCTCATAACAAATCAAATGGCAGATTAGTTTGAAAGAACTCCATTTTTTTTTTTTTCAGATAATTTGCAGGGAGACTGCACTTCTTGAAAAAGCTAATAATCATAAAACATATGGTCAGATTCTATTATAAAGGTCCAGAGTCCAATAATATTATGCTAACTATGCTTCACTTTTCTAAGCATCTGATTGATTTCAGTAGGAACAAAGGGATATAAATTTGTGTATTTTTTCAAAAGTTTAAAGATGACACCAATCAATAATTGTTCTCATGCATTTTTAAGGCACCAGATATATTTTTAAACCCCAGATACTTAGTTTTACAGTAGTTATTTCTAACATGGATGACAACTACAGCCAGGGAGAGAAATGCCATCAGAGACAAGCTCCAACTCTAACCTTCAAAATTTTCATGATTAACCAGATTCCCCCTGTTGACAGTAAAGTTGAAGTAGACTGGCAATTATTTTAAATTATAATAAAGTAAATCTTACTGTCAGGTCATTTACTTTCCTTTTTTCCACCTGTAGATAGTGTGAGGTTTATAAAGTAATGTGGTTTTGGCCAAATCTGTAAGTACAGATTAATTTCTGTCTAGACCGTTTTCTGTCTAGTAGTTTATGTCACTTACTCAAAAAGTTTTTTCAGTTCATACAACTTGGCTGAATTTACAGGAAAAACTATTATGATAAATGTATTTTGCTCCTATCATATATAATTTCAAAGAAGACATTAAAATACTGAACGGATAATAATGAGAGAAAGTATTTTTGATGCAAGTGCTGGCAAAGTCAGTGAGAAACAAAATAATAATTTTACATTTTTCTCCCAATACAGTATTTAAATAAGCACGTTTTATTTTGGACCTGAGAGAATCAGAGAATAACAGCTTAATGTCAAAGGGTAGACGTGCTTGAGAAGGAATACGGAGATAGAAAGGTAACAGATGGATACCATCAAAAACATTTCATACCGAAAAATCTGTAACTCAGAGGTTTTTTTATTCAAATAATCAACAAAAATACCAGAATTGCTAACTAGTTAAAAAGCCGTCACCATTCTGGAGGATTGTTATAAACTTCTATGCCTTACCTCCCCTTCTAAGATTAAGAAATTAATTTTAAGAGCTACTTAAAAGTTTGGTGAGAAGGAATCATATGAAGTAATATTAGACTTTTCAAGGCAATAGTGATGGCAAGGAGCTACTCGAATTAATTTCAAAAGCTTTTACGTTAACTTTGTCTAAATTTAATTCTCTTTGATTTTGAAAGTGGATTTAAGGAATCAGTCACCATTATTTGTCTTATAAAGTTTCTCTTAAGGTCCATAATACGGTGGGGGCTTTTGTGATTTCATATAAGTGGCTTACATGTGAATTTAGTGATCATTGCCCTTTAATGTCCAGATTATGGACCAAATGGTTTCTTCTCAGTGGAAACTTAGACCTGTTATGCGTGGCAGCAAGCATCCTGGTATATGCTTGGACAAACTCCTCAAGATGGAGATGGGATGAGGCTGAGATATTCCCTGATCCTCTGAACTCAGAAACTCTCCTTGATGTCCCAAGGACAAGGAATTCACAGTAGTGTTTAGCACATGGCATCAATCACATCTTGTTTTCAGACACAAAGTCTATACTTTCTGGAGTATATTTAAGGAAGGTGCGACATAATGGCAGAACAGTGATCTGCTGAGTTTTTTAGTTTGATTTCATTTTACGTTGTTATTCAAGCTGCTCTGAGCAAAGTCTAATCCTCCACAGTGAAGAAATAATAGCTTTATAAGGAGCTTTCAGATACCTAAAGCAGCAGAGCACAAATTTCATAGGAATGAAGCATTACACATCGGAGAAAATTATTAATCCCAAATCACTTTAGAATTTGTCTTAGCTAAATTTCTTCTCCAGGCTACAATATCTCATTTTTGTAAGCAGAAGGCTAATACTGAGAAACAAAAAGAAATCAATTACAAAAAGATATTTGTAAAGTAATATTCCTTAAGGTCTCACAGTGGCAACTCTTTTAACAACATAGGTTTGGCTTTGTGTCTTTAATTTAATTCTCAATATTCCACCTGTGTTTTCTTCCATTACAAGTCTTTTCTACTAGTAAACAATTCCTGTTAAGAAGTGACACCTTAGCTACAATAAGCAGTTTCCTCATTTTTAAGATGGTCTTATTTTCCTATCTCAAAACCTTCAGAAAATTGAGGGGAGTTTTCTGACAACTTACTCCCAGTAAAAGGAATAGTCAACTTTGGAGATTTCTTTGGGAGGTGGGGGATTTGGGATGTATTGACTAGAAAAGAGTATTATAATATGCTGTAAAATACTTCCAATATTATGGCTTGGTTTGCCATATTCTATTCAGAATACTGGATTTTTTAAGACCCGCTCTTTCTTAAAAACATATTAAAGAAAAAATGCAACTTCAACAAGAAAAAATTGTTGAAGTTCATGAAATGCTACTAATCTTATTACTTTTGGTAGTAACATAAAATTTTAAAGAAGTAGTCGTTATTCAAAATACTTCTATGTGATTGCAAGATGAAAGCCCCATTTATAAATGGATTCAGAAATAGAAGGTATGGCCAAAAAATGAGTCATCCTGAGGTGACAGTTTTGCAGTTAAACTTGGGCATGATCTTTAGTCCCATGATAAATGTAACTTCAACTGCTTTGATATAGGAGATGAATTATCCAGTTACATCACTAACACTACTGGGTATCTGCACAAGTTATAGACAAGCAGATGGCATAATTTGTGTTCTAGGTTATCCTATGGTAACTAATTGAATCAATTTGACCTTTGAATTCATTTCAGTCTCACAAACAAGGCAGAAAATAACACTTAAATACTTTAAAGCAAACAAAGAAACAAACACCAGGCTTGATAACTGAGGATTGAATAGGATGAAACCCATTGCTTAATGTCCTTGGAGAGTATTACACGAACTCCTTTTCCAGTAAGCAATTTTCAGATCAAAGTTGTTTAGGTTTTTGTTGTTGTTGTTTTAGTTTTGGTCTTGGCTGGTTTGGTTTCTTTTTCTATTTGCGCACACATAAACACCTCCAGTGTCATTTTTTTAGTTAGTCACTTGTCAACACTAGTCTAAGACACACTAAGAGAGCATGAGGTATGAAAATATGCTTAACTGAAATGTGACATGATCTACAATTTGCTGAATATCTTCCTCAGGTTTATTGTGATAAAAAGACTGTCTTACTAGTTAGCCCATCGTATTTAAAATGTAATCAAGAAATGCACTTCTCTGCCACTAACATATGTTCAGAGTTAGCTCCCACTCACTTTTTGTTTTTCCTTTTTAATATCAGGAAAATACCTCCCCAACATAATAAGCACAAAATCAGCTTGCCTTGTTATCTCGTGTGAAATCATTCTAATACTGCCACGGGGTTTTTTTCCCTGTATTCTTTGTTTCAGAGTATTTACCAGCAATTTTTAAATGACTATTCAAACCAAACAAACCGTAATTAAACACATTCTCCAACTGGCAATAATATAAACTAATATCACTACCAAACACACTAAACTTTCATCCTATTTCTTCAGTCCAGAGTAGAACCATGAAGAATCTTCCACTGAAGCCTTCCTTACATCTGCTTCTTTGTTTTCACTGAAAGTCTTGCTCAACAAAACTGACTACAGTTCTTAATTCAATTTGTGAACGTCTGAGCTCTTCAATGCTTCGTTGAAGCCAGTGATAGTTAGGCAAGTGTAGTTTCAATAATGTTTCTTTTTTATGATTTTTTATTCCACCTCGAAGTCCAAAGATTTCAAAGTGTTAGCTGATTAAATGTGTAATATTTGGTAGTTGTTTTTTCTTCCTGAGTTATTTGAATGATGTCAGTTGTCCCATGATCACCATGTTAAATGAGTAAATTGAAAATAAAGAATCACATACCAAACTAAATTTCATAATGGAAAGAATTTATTCAGATTTTAATATTTATGGCACTAGACGGTTGTCTTGGTTAAAAGTAATATATCACAGAGAAATTAAATAATCAGTTGTTGCTAGTTCTCTCAAAATACAATGTTACAAAGAAGAAATATTCCCAGCTGTGTGAATTTCACTAGTCTGTTAAAGAACTGTTTCACTTTAAAACCGTACTAATTCAAAGAGTAGATCAGAATTTTTAAAATTTTATGCAGGACATTTATGACATGCTTCAAAGCCCATGAAATAAAATTATTACATGTTTTTATCAAGCTTTATGTCTCCTGAAAGAAAATAAACAAAACCAAAATTAACAAACCAACCAAAAAAAAAAAAAACCAAAACCAAAAAAAACACCCAAACCAAAAATCTGGCTCACATGAGAAGCTGAAGATGCAAAGCTAGCCATAGATGCTGTTGTGATCCATAGAACCATTTCTAGCGACAAAAGTAAATATCAGTGAAATGATTTGATAAAGTCCTGAAAATCATGTCATGACACCAGTAACCTAACATGAAGGAACAAATCAAATTTCAGAAAAATATGTGCTGCTGCAAAGGTCTGTGGCTACCAGCTCCACTATATGCAAAGATATGTGAGTCATCAGACTCGTTGTGAAAAACATAGACTGGTTCTCATCTCTTTAGAAATAGGCTTATATCATCCCAATGATATCCTCTCAGTTTTGGTTTTATCAGGATTGAAGCCTGAATTGGAAAAAAAATTTGATCCCATATGACTGTTGAATTTGGAATATGAGGAATTTGATGTCAGCGCAGAAATACAGTGTATAATGTTGACATGACCAGCAGCATTGCATTGCTTGCACACAGAAGAGATGAGAGTTCTTGGTTGGTCTTGCATTCAAAACTGGAAACTCACACACTTCAATTAATAACAGTGTCTGTCTGTCCTGTAAGGATCTGATAAGTCATTGCTGAACTGACAGGAATTCCATGCAAGGCTTGTACTTTTGTCCTGCTTCCTATTCCCCAAGACAGTATCTTCTTGAATACCCTATTTTTGTCTCAATATATCTGGGAATTCAGAAAACAACAGTTTTTTTGGTCTCATCAATCACACCTGGTCAGCAGGTAGAGGGAGGTGATTCTTCCCCTCTACACTGCACTTATAAGACCCCACTGGCAGTACTGCATTCAGCTCTGGGATCCTCAGAACGAGAGAGACATCAATCTGTTGAACTGAGTCTAGAGCAGGGCCACTAAGATGATTAGAGGGTTGGAGCACCTCTCCTATGCAGAAAGGCTGAGCTAGTGGAATTGTCCAGCTTGGGGAAGGCTCCAGGGACACCTTAATGTGGCCTTTCAATACTTAAAAGACAGATGGAGAAATACTTTTCAGTACAGCCTGTTACAATAGGAAAGGGGTAATAGTTTTAAACCAAAAAAAAGGTAGGTTTAGGCTGGACATAAGGAAGATATTTTTTACTGTGAGGATGGTGATACATAGGAACCGGTTGCCGAGAGACGTTATGGACGCCTCATCTTTGAAAGTGTTCAAGGCCAGCTTGGACAGGTCTTTGAGCAACCTGATATAGTGAAGGATGTCTCTGCCCATGGCAGGGGGATTACACTTGATGATCTTTAGATTCCTTTCCAACCCAAACCATTCTATGATTATATGACAACTACACTTGGTTTTGTATGAGACACTAATTCTGCTGAACACACCTCCTTTTCACTTCAACCCACATACTCTTCCACAAAAACAATTCCATAAGAGGACGTGTGAGTGTTGCATATGAAGACCTTTCTTTTCATAGCTCTTTCTACCTAGTTTCACCCCTTACACTTTCTTCTCTTCAGCTAACTGAAAAATGGTAGGGAGATTTAGTTTCACATCTTTTAGGCAGGGCTTTCTCTTGCTTGCTAACAATCTGTCAACTAGGTGGACTTGGCAATGCAGGTTCAGTCCTGACAGCTGCTTCTTGTGACAAGGTGACTGTACTGTTGCACATCACCACTCTGCAGACGAGAGCGTCTTCCAGCAGAAAGGAAGGCACTAGAAGGGATGCTGTGTTCCCAGGTTCCATTTTGGCATGTATTGTAAGTCATGTCCAGAGCACATAATCCAATCTAGGAGGTGAAAATTCCCTCTGATCCTTCAGTGAACCTGTAGTCATACCAAATCACTGGCATTTGTCAGTTTAGTGTGTTTTAGAGAAAAGTGAACACATCTAAAGGGAAAGCTTTTTTTTGTTATATCCAGAACAGAAAAAAGGTCTGAAAAATAAATGTAAGGATACCCACCCTCAATGAGGGAAAAACGACTTCAGAATTAACTTTAGGATGGATTCTAAAGTTAGGAAGTGTTTCCCAAAGGGAAATAGGAAAGAGAAAGAAGTAATAAAGATGCAATTTTCATTGGAGTAATTTCCTGCAGACTAGTGAAGCAGCTCAAAACAAACTCTTTTCTTCTCTCTCCACCAAACTATTATTGGCCTGTGTGAGGTAGGAAGCTGCTATCTTTCTTGGCAAGTTCTCCCATAGCTCATGTGACTTCCTTGCTGTTCACAGTAAGACCAGTAACAGTGAAAGCCTCCTATCATCACGTACCTAGTGAAGAAAGACTGGAATTTTGGCCGCCTCCACTTCAAATGTTGTGCATTGATGGTATGGCATTCTGACATTTCCTTGAAGTTTGTAAATCTGCAGACTTTATGGAACTGCTAAATATGGTGCAGCACTGCCACCTGGACAGCAGTGAGGGATCTCAAGCCAAGAACCCATTGCCATCTCTAGAAAGGACAATATGAAGATAAAATGTGATGTTTCTGTATCCATATGGGAGGCCAGCAAAGATATTCACATTCCCACAAGATGTACTTTGTTTATGTGGTTTGACAAATTAAAAATACATAATAATAAAAAAATATACAAATGGCTGTATAAACAAAACGCGCTATTTTTCTGTAATTTGCTTGAAGTTTCAGCACATATACAGAAGGAAAATGGACCATGATCATATAACATGAACATCTGCATCTTACTGCTGCCAACAGTAAAGGACTGCCAGTCCAAATAGGTATAATAGCCAACTCCAGAACACAAAAATGCCTCTTGCCTTCTAACCTCTGGGCTTCTTCACTACCAAACAGTAGGAAGCCAACTTGAACAAGTGATGCCCTGCTGCTGCCCCAGATATCCCCATCTCCTGTGCCCTGAAATTGCTCCAGCTTGGCAAAATAGTGAAGCTACACTTACTCTCTTCTGTCTGTCCCCCTGGAAAATAGGCCATCTCTCTGTTCTCTTACTGTTGGAGATCTGTAAAATTACTAGTCATCTCAACAGGATTCTTCAGGTAGAGGAAAAAACTGGAAGACTGATCATTTACTAAGTACTGAAATTATGACTTAAATTTTCAATGGAAAAAACCCTTTTTCAAAGGTAAAAAGAGACCAAAAATTTATACTTCATGTGGAAACCAAAAAAAAGGAAGACTCACACATGTAATAGGCTGTTACAGGCTGTATCTGGAAGCAACACAAATATAGGTACATAAGTAGCTATTTATAGAAGTATATATACATACTCATGTATGGCTACATGTATCTATATTTCTAGCTAATTAATCTGTTTTGCTGTAATAATGCCGTTTGTTTTTCCATATTTGTAAACCCTTGTACAATCCTCTCTATCTGCCTGGGAAAACAAATTCTTCTGCTGTCTTAGAATTTCTCTTCTTTTTTCTACTTTCTGTTTAATACATCCTATCAGAAGATAGAGTATTCTAATACAGAAAACCTTCAAGATAAGTGCAAATGAATATTTTCAAACATTTAAAATATTCCTAAAATAAATTACACATATGGCACATTGACACCAAAGAAGAAACTCTTTAGAAAAATTCACTGCAGGCAAAACTGAATAGACAAGTGACACACTAAAAAACCATGGAAAATGAAAATAATGCACACATTGAAATGAAAGCCCTACTCATGCCATAGCATGAAAACTTAAAAAAGTAAAATGAAAGTAATAGGAAAGTGAATGCCATTTGGAAACAGAGACACTGCTCTGATAAAAACAAACAAAAAACCCCCAAACCAAAACAGAAAAAAGAGACGATAAACAAACAAAGAACAAAACCAAATTATAGTAAGCTTTTAAACCCACGATTTATCAAATGAAATTGTGTAATGATGCACAAGAATTATGATAATCAAAATCAATTGAAGTTTAAATAAATATCACTCAGATTGTCCTAAATTGTCAACTGCCCTGAACATCAATGACCTTTTCAAGTAATCCACAAGTCCAATTTTTTCCACATTTCCAGAAAGAGGCAAATCTATAGAATACATATATAAACACAAAAAGTTTTCAACAACAAAACCACAGTGAATGAAGAAAGTGGGCTCTTAATCACCTGCACTCCTGCCACTGTAGGTCTTGCCCTAAGAAGTTTCTGATGGGCCTGCTTTTTTATATCTAAATTAAAAATATTTTCAGGAGCCCAACTCTTCATGAAAAGCAAGATTTGAACATGCTGACATATTAAATAAATATGATAAAAAATTTTGCTACCTGGTCTTGCTCCTGCAAACAAAAGTGAATTCCAACAAGCATTCAAATTTTGACTGATTGTTTTTCATAGATGCTTTTTATCCCCAGATTGGTCTCTGTCCCTTTCCTGTTTCATGGTTCCCAATAGAAACATTTCAGTCTACCTTGTTCTTTTTCTCTCTCACAGCTCATTAATGCATTTCACAGCTGCCTACCATTACAAAAAGTTTAGTGCATATGGAAGAGCTGAAAAATAAAATAGAAGTCACTAGGGAAAAGAAAAAGATTCTAATGGCTACATTGCATGTATGTGGCTCTTTTAGTTACCTGGGAAATGGCTGTAAAGCATAATATGATTGTCATATTAATTCCCAGGACAACAGGTACAATTGAGTGTAACTGATGTAGACGTATAATACACTAAAAATAAATTACTGCCAGCTTTTCATTTTTAAATAGAAAGAAAACCAGGAAAATTAACTGTTGAGATGCATTTTTCAGAGGTTTGTTGTGAAATAAATTCTTGATTATCAGACTTACTTTGCTAGAATGACAAAAATCAATTCAGTTTCTGTAAAGGCAAGTTTATGAAGTGGCTCAGATGGCAATCTGCAAAGTGTGGAAAATCACAGCATAAAAATATAATGACAAACAGCAAAAGAGTTGAAGAGATTTGCTAAGTCATCAGCTCCAAACTCTTTCTATAAAAAGAAACTGTTATATGATCCTTCCCATAAATTCATCAAGCTTCGGTTTTCTTCCCTGCTTCTTTTAGAAAACCGTTCCAGAAGCTTACTCTTCTCTAGGATATGTATTGTAGAATCACAGAATGACTTGGGCTGGAGGGGACCTTAAAGATCACCTAATTCCAATCCCCCTGCCATGGGAAGGGATGTCTTTCACTAGACCAGGTTTCTCAGAGCTCCATCCAGCCTGGCCTTCAACACATTCTCCGCTGAATTACTATCTGTTCAGCTTACATGCATCAGTTCTTGTGCCAGCATTACCTTTTTGCTTAAATATTGATTCTCCAGCATTTACTCCCTATAATATTCATAGGTAATAGTTGTATTTCTTCTAAGGTTTACTTTTCCAAAATCTTTCAATTTTCTTTTGCCAAGTAGGTTATCCATTGTGCTCATTATCTAGTAGGCCAGCTCTTCACCTGTTTGCATTTGAACTCCATGCCCTATGATATTAAGAAAATAGTGTATTGATTTAAAAACTGACAACAAAGATAGTAAGAAACAGAAGAGGCCTTTTCTGGTTGTTGTTGCCTTTCTTATCATATTATACACTTCCACATGTCATAAAACTGAACAATTAATATGCTCTGACCACAGCTGCTTACAAGTAGACTTCTGTTCTGAATGCATCTATTCATATAGCCATACATTTTGCTTATATACACACATTTTCCAGATAATTAGATTCATTTTATAATAGATCAGGTGGCAGAGCTTCTAAAAATCTATTGGCTTTTTCTCTGCTGCCTTTTTTTCTAACTTATTTCTGTCATAAATTGCAAGGAAACAATTATCTTGATTTATATGTGATTGTACATACACATGTGACTGTTGAGGGAAAATAACCACAGTTAGAACATTTCATAAATCACTACTATTAAAAACTTCTTTGTTCCAGAGAAATCTTAGGAAGCACATTGTCCGATATTTGTGAAAGAAAGAAATTGTAAGTATGTTGTTGGGAGACTGCACTTAAATGCTTTGTAAATGCAAAGTTATCACCTAGAGTATGGTTCTCTGAGGTCAATAATTCACATATAGTGAAAAAAACCCAAACACAAAAGCAGAAGCTCTTGGCATATATACTCAATTCTCCCTTTTTGTGTATGTGCACAGGCATTCTTTCAATCACAGAATGCAGATGACATTTAAACACAGCAAACTACAATTGTAAACCATGTGTGTTGAAAAGCTATTGATGGCTAATGTACACCAAGCAACAAGCTTATGGATTGTTCTCCCTTGGAACAACAGAGAGACACCACCGCTCTGAGTTGAGTGCTGAAGAGGAACAAAATGTCCTTACTAGGGAATCACAGGTGTTATATTTTATGCTCATCCGTAGGATGGCATGTTAAGGAAGACATGTTAAACCAATGCAGTCTGGAGGTAGAGATTATATGACTTTATTAGACATCCCCATATTCAGCTGAATCAGGTTAGTTATTTTTATTTCCTTATCCTCTAGAATACCATCAGTCCATATTTCAGGTAAAAAAACCTCTAATGATATGTATATTTTGTTCAGGAAAAGCTATAAAAATTCATTTTGTCACTTTATATCTCCAGGTGCTATTTTAATGCTCAGTGAATAGGCAAAGTTCAGTGAAAATGGGAAAGAGAAACAAACAAACTGACAGCAAAAAACTGTTTTGGCTTATAGATCAGCTCAATAGTTAAAACAAAACAAAAAAAAATGGTGTAAAGATCAGTAAACTGGAACCAGTGAGTGACTGTCAGTTCAACTACTGGAATAAAACTGCTGGCCCTAAGTGCAAGTGCCTGAAATTACCTGGACCTCTGAGGTCTCATACATAGCCAAGCACTAATCACAGAAACATTTAAACAGGTTTTTTTTTCTGTTAATCTCTGTTGTGGAAACCTCATGTTCTCTCCATGTCAAATGGAGAGTATTTGATGTACAGGGACTGGTACAGTGGCTACAGATTTGCATCTGTCTTTACGTCCTTAAATAAAGATGAAAACTCTGATAGTGGGGAAAAGAATCCCTAAACAACAAGTGAGAAACAACCTGCAAATCCCAGAACAAGTGACCATGATGTCTGATGGAGAAAATGTCCACTCAACAGCTGTGAAAAGGCAATGCACTTAGGGTTACTATGTGAATTGGAAATCTTTCCCACATTTCAGGTGCTTTGAGCTAAATTCGCTTTTGACCCTTGAAATCTCAAACTTAACTGAACATTAAACTTTTTTCAGTTTGAATCCTAAGCACCAAAGGCTTGTCCTTTTTTTATTTAATGAACTAAGAAAAAACATTGATATTTCAAGTCCTCTGAGACAGAAATTCTTAAATAAAAAGATTTGTCTTCATGAAGAAATGGATGCTCTAAGAGCCAAAAGATTACCAAAATTAAGTTTTTGGTTATATATTCATATTTTTTTTCATAGTTAAATTTGACAATACTGCTGTGATGTCCTGTTCCAAGTAGCATTTAAACTACTAAATTACTTTCCTACCTTGCTGTCATTTATTTGTCAAGTAGGCCAGGAGTAAATAAGTATATGACACACCACAAGATGAAGACTCAAGATGCCTTTTTTAAAGTTATTGTCAAAGTAGACTAAAAATATTCATCTTTTGTCTAAAATGCATGTCACTTTTTTCCTACTTTATTTTTTTAAGAGAAGAAAAAATGTTGGTGTCTATTATCAAACTAATTTCACTTTAATTTCCTGTCATCACATTATTTTTTACTATACTACACAAAAAAGTGCCAATCTGATGGATAGATCTCCATTTAACTCTGAATAAATCACCATGTAAATACCTATTTTTGTCAAATGTGGCTTCTGTTAGCTCTTACATATTCAAATGTTTTGAGCTAGTATTAATTATTTTAGCCTACCCATTTTTCCTTCGTCTTTTGTTCTTTGGAAAAATAGCTGAGTGCTTTCCTCAACTCTATAAAGGACAGGACAAAGCTTAACATTAAAAAAATAACAACTGTGGTATCAGAACAAGTTCTTTGTCTTGAAGGCATAATGACTTGTAGCACGCAGAGTCTTTCTGGTAAGAAAGAAATAACAATTAAAAAAAGAGCTTTCAGATGCTAAATTAGCTGCTCAAGAGAGCTCATGTTGTTTCAGGAAAAAACAGAAATGCACACAATTTTGGCAATTTTCAACAGATTGGTTACTGCAACGTTGCAAAACTGTTCTTTGAGACAAATAAAAATGGTAGGCAACTTCAGAAAATGGCTTATACCACCAGCAGGTAGGAATTAGGGTCCTAACAAGATGACGGGAAACTTTATCTAAAGGATCTATTGGTAAAATTAAAGGTAAGACTTTCTTTCTTTGAATACCAGGACTTGGCTAAGCAGCCTGACACATGTCCTGTCTCATGCCACTCAAGTTATTTACATGGCTGGAGTACACATTTGGATTAGGCAAAACAGAATTGATCCAACTTTCCTCGTAGTTCAGGAAAAGTACAATTTGCTCTTCTACAAGGACTCACCCTGCCCTTGTGACCATTTGCAGGGATCAAGCTTTTGGCTTCTGTGCTGGTTTTGGTTGGGGTAGAGTTAATTTTCTTCACATTGGCTAGTATGGGGCTACATTTCGGATTTGTGCTGAACACAGGGTTGATAATGTAGAGGTGTTTTTGTTATTGCTGAGCAGTGCTCACACAGAGCCAAGGCCTTTTCTACTTTTCATACTGCCACACTGGCAAGGAAGTTGGGGGTGCGTGGGAAGCTGGGAGGACAACAGCCAGGACAGGTGACCCAAACTGACCAAAGGGATATTCTATACCAGATAACATCAAGCTCAGTATATAAAGTGGGGGGAAGAAGGAGAAAGGAAGGGACATTTGGAATGATGGTGTTTGACTTCCCAAGTAACTGTTACATGTGATGGGTCCCTGCTCTTCTGGAGATGGCTGAACGCCTGCCCACCCATGGCAAGCAGTGAATTAATTCCTTTTTTTTTTTTTTTTGCTCGTGTTCAAGGCTTTTGCTTTCCCTATTGAACTGTCTTTTTCTCAACCTATGAGTTTTCTAACTTTTGCTCTTCTGATTCTCTCCCAGTCCTACTGGTGGAGGAGTGAGTGTGTGGCTATCTGGTGCCTAGTTGCTGGCTGGGGTTAAACCACAACGGGTTCCTGCATCAGACTTCAGCTTCCAGTTACACACAGCAGTCAGAACCAGGATGGAGTAGATCAGCATAACATCCCAGAATTTTTCAAGTGACTTTCCTTAGTTTATATAGACACAATTCAGAATCACTCCCGTTTGCTCCACATCTGTCAGGAGACCAGGAATTTCTCCGTGGTTAATAACATTTTAAAATAGTTTAAAAGCACTTAAGAGAAAATGAGTGTTACAGAAAAGACTCACAGTCAAGAGAGCTGCAGAAATTTATAACAACTAAATACCTGGAATTTTATTCACATGAAAATGCAGGCACTGTCTATTACTTATAGATATGATACTAGAACAGGAAGGAAACAAAAAGTAGACTTCTTTATTTTTCTCCATAGGGTAAGATGTCAGATTCTTTTGGTCTATCTTGTCATTTCAATGTCATATACCATGCCGAAGGCATACTTTTCTCCTTTCTTAGATTCCAGCTCTTCCTTTAATACACTAAAAGCTATGTTTGCTGTATCTTGAATTCCTTTTTTTACATAAATTCTCTAAACATTCTTGGTAGTAGTATGCTACACAAATCAGGTCTTGGTGTAAATTAATTTTTAATTTCCATAATTTTACTTTTATGAAGAAATTTTTTAAAAAATATATTTCAGTTTTTCCTTCTTTAGAAAGAATGCATTTTCAAAATTGAACTACTCTGTTCTGATAACAGTTTGAGTTTTATTGTGATCTTTATAGAACCTTTTAATGTTTAAAAGAAAAAGTTATAATGAGAGTCCTTTGGACCTTTTTTGAAGTCTCCAGACAAAGGATAAATTAAGTGCTCATCTCAGGTTCTCTTACATATTTCCAAATGTCCCAGTTATAAACAGAAAATTCCAAAACTTTATTTTGATCTTTTGGAACTTACTAAGTTGGTTAAGTTTTATTGTATTTGTAAAGACTTCGGCATAACAGAAAATATTATCTGACTTTGAATGGAGATCTTGTTTTGGGCACAATACATCAAAAAGAAGTATACAGGACAATCACCAGACAAACTGCAAGATATTTGCATGGAAAATGTACTGAGTACTGTACTTGTCTTGAATAAAAGTAAGCAATGCTGATGCTGCCAGGCTAAAAGGAAGACAGACCTTGTCAATCAAACCAGACTACATTTGAAGCTATAACTGATTATATGAATAAGATGGAATTGTTTCACACAAAGACAAGAATTTATGCACGAAGAAATAAACATTTCTGTAGCGCAATTATTACTGTGCATACATACAAAATATGTACATAAGATCTGTAGCCAACTAGCAAATGTGTAGTAGAAAGTGTGAATTCATATTGAATACAAAGGAGGTTAGGCCAACAATCTGAATTCAAGCTGCTAAATGGATAGAATATGCTGGCATCTTTTTAACCAGCTGTATACCAGTGTTTTGCTTCCTATCAGACTACATGAATGAAAACCCCACATTGGCACTTCTGATACCACAGTAGGTGCCAGCTAGACAGTTCAGGAAATTTTAAGTATTAGGAGGGGTGAACCCAGAAAGAAAAACCAAGATTTCAGTGGTATGATTTGGAGTGAGGTTCTTGGAATGTTTCCTTCTGCAGCTTTTTTCTCTGATAGGTCATGAAGGACTTGGAGTGAGCATTCCATTAAAGGACTGAATTGTGTCAAGAACAACGTTTCCCTAGAGGAATGGTAAGCAAAGGATCTCCTAGGGCTCAATGCAAAACTCACTGAGTGGAACAAAAATTAAAAGCAATAGGTTTCAGTAAAAATTAAGAAAAGGAAAACCAATAAATTCCATGTTGTAGCGGCTGATATTAGGAAAGAAAGTAGAATGGAAAAAGGATAAAAAAGAAATTATGTATAGTGAATTTCATTCTCAGTGAGATATTTTAAAAAACAAGTGGAAATACCAGAAAACATATAGAAAGAAGATGAAAGCACTTGTCATTCAGTCGCATAAAAGATTTTTAAAATATCTCAAATGCAAAATAGAAAAAAAGTCAGAGCATCAGTGTGCCTTGAAGAGACAATAAAATTTGAAAGGCATCGTAGACAACAAAGATAAATTCCTGTTCCTGTTCAGTCATCATTAGCTGAGTACCTAAACTGGAAAACCCAGGGGATAGACCATTGTAACCGTCACAAGAGTGTGGACAGAGTATAATATCTTATTAAATAATGATGAGACAGTTAAAAAAACCCAGAGAGTGCCATGTGGCATAGGGTAGCAATGGATGCTCTAAAACAAGGGTAATGCAAGAATCACAAGAGTGATCAGGATTGATTTGGTCATTCTTTGGTAAGAAGACAAAAGAAACACTGAAAAAAATTTATATAGAGTTTTGAGATAATCATTAAGTGAAGTAGATTGAAGTGTAGTGAAAGCAGTTAAAAGTTTAACGTTATACCTTTAAAGGCATAGGTAGGATTACATAATGTGACTATAAAATTTTGATTACTGTAAGCAAAAAGTGCTGCTTTGAGATTAAAAAAAGGAGAAAGACCAGAAATTCAGCAGAATTTACAAAAATTGAAAGCTGTTCCTTTGTCACTAAAATTCTTTAAGGCTATTTTAATGGAAATCAGCCTTTTCATAAGATCAAAATAAGCATTTATGCTGGATGTTCCAGGCTTAATAACAATAGAATTTGAAATGTTAGAGCCTAAGGAAAAGCTGATGACAATTGGAAAGACAGGGACTAAAAAAAAAGTCAGTGTACATGAGATTACTCCACAGGAACAGGTTAGATGCAAGTACAATTATGTTTTCTTAAATAACTGGTTACTTAAAAAGTTGAGGAAATGGCTTGAGGTAGTTAGCTCTGAAAAAAACATCACCCTATTGTAAAATAAAAGAAGTGTCCATGTTGCAGGAGTAAAAGAGTGAAACTATCTTTTTCTATTACTTGCAACCCATATTTGAATTAGCTAAATCATTCATGAAATTGCACCCTAAAGGAGCAAAATGGAATAAAAATTTTGAAAGGAACATGCTCTGGTAACTTGTTTTAAATAACTGATTTGTTCTAAAGTGTATAGAGACACCCTGTCTCACCCTTGTTAAGAAATTGGTTATGAAAGTTGTCAGGTAAGCAATTAAGCCTGCTTCAGTCTGTCACTGTGCTGCAGGAAAAAAAAAAAAAAAAGAGGCAAGTGAAACTGAAGATCATCTCTGTGCAGCAGCTTTTAAACTGGCACAGAATGAAATGCTTGTTATCTCCAAGGAGCAATAAAATGACTGCTTCACAAGATAAAAAAGATCCCAGTTATGTACAAAAAGTTTAGTGACTGTATATTTAGTATATACATATTACTCTAAATTCTCAACCTGGGACCAGAGTACTTGCTAAACACATTCACTGAATTAATGATAAGGAAACAGAGTCAAAATGGAGTACAAATCTAACAGCTGAATTCACATCAAAATTATCTTTGCCTTTATTTGTCTATATACTCTCTCTACATATGTATATACATATATAGTAATGGCTATTACTTTGTGGACAGTGGGGTCTATACTCACAAGAGCTTCATAAGAGCTACCTCTTATCTGAACAATGACATACAGTACTGACACAACCCGGAAGATTTTAAAAAGAATAATGTCATAGAAAGCAAGGATGGTGTAGGTTATTCATTAGTAAGTCACGATTAGCAAAAAAAAGACACTTAATTGTTACATGTTGGATAATAGGAAAACTGGTGATCCTCTTTTACAGGATCTTATGATTTCCCCATTTTTTAGGCCATATACTGCTTTTTGTGCTTAACCTAAATTGCCATGTGCCCACCTCTGTGAACACAAGTAGCTCCCAAAACACCCAGTGAGGGTTACTGGACAGGAGCATTTCTGTATACTTGAGAAACAGATGCTGTCTATGTGAAGCAACCAGCTGAAACCCTTCCCTCCAAATCAAGCAACATATATAAATTAAATACTTTAACAAACTCATTGAAGTGTTTCACTAAAATTTAAAACTATGAATAAAAATTGTGAGACCTATTATAAATTACTGTGGGACTAAGGTGAATAACTACAAATCTATAAACCAGTGAGTGTGCTATTCAAAACACCTAGTTTTAATATGCATTTGCCACATATTGTATACAATTAGTCTGGCTAAAACAGATTACAAGAGTAAAGGTATTTGGCTTCTCAAGACTTGAAGCAACAGAGTGAGAAAACAGGGAAATTACTTGAGATTTTTCAGAAGTATATTGCAGGGAAAAATGTGGACTGTTTCCTGTCTTTATTGGAAATGTAAACCAAAAAAGCTCAAAGAGGACATTCAGTTTAACAACCAAACAAAAAACAAAACTAAACAAAACACAGGAAAAAACAAACAAAACAAAACAAAACAAAACAAACCACAACAAAACCAAAAAACCCTGCTGAAATATTAAAAAAACGTAGATTCTGAAATTGAATAAAGGGCTTGCAGAATCCAGTTTCTGGTCAACTAGGTCCTACCATCTTGGTTATCATCATGATGAGGTCTCACTGCTTGTTATAATCCCTAACAAATAAAATAAAAATGTCACTTCTGATATCTCGTCAAATTGCCTGATGGAAAGAATCTTGGGTAGCAGAAAGGCAGATTTCTGAAGAAAAACCAACCAAATGAGTGGACATGCCTTAAGAAAGAACAGGATTTCCCACTGGGCTTTTGCTAAGAGGCTTCAAACGTCATAAAAAAATATTTTTAGAGCAATAAAATGAACTTTCTTTGGAATTTTAGCTGTCACACAAGATGACTGTATAAACCTTGGTTTGTTCCTATATTGTTTAATGACAGTTCTTTTTATAAGCCCCGATGTTCATTTAGTTAATTTTGAATCAGAAAATCATTCTCCTACTAACCTACTCCCGTAGGTATCTTTCATAGAGCTTACATCAAAAAAAAAATGCGAAGTATTTAAGCTACATAATTAAAAAAAAAAAAGTTAGTTGCAAAATCCAGCACTCATAAATTAGGAAATTCAAAATTAATATGAAGCTTATAGGGATGCTATGCCTAGTATTACATTCAATTCATTTATCCAAATTTGATGTAACTAATTAAATACCTTGTATTTTGTAAGGCATGTAGAAAACAATATTGAACTAAAGTTGTATGGGTTACAATGACTCATGACAAAGATAAATTCTATGCAACACAGCAACCTGTCGCCACCACTTAACAGCAAAAATATTCTGTGAGCACTTCTGCACAGTGAAGTCAGATTAGGTGAATAACACTCACCCTTTGTCAGTAAGGGATGTTTCTTTCTGAAGCAGAAGAAATCAGATGGGTTTAGATGAATAGCCAAAAAACAAAGAAAATTATCTCAGGCTTCTTGAATGGAGCTCCCCGGCCCCAAACCCTTCTTTCTTCAGAAAATCTGTTTTGGATATGTGGTACTTCAGTGTTTGTGATGAGTTTATAGCACTGTGGAGTTGGACACACAGTACTTTCATAGGGTTATGGATGAAACTCATCCCTTGTTTTTGATGTAAAGAGGCAGAAGTTCCTGATGCAGTGGGCTACTCATGACTTCCCTTCTTCTGTCATTCCTTAGTTAGTCCCCTCTACATTGCACTGTTGACAGGGCCATTGGATTTGTCTTAAAATATTTATGCTCACTAATTATTTTGTCAAGTTGCTGAAATTTCCTGACAACAAACAAACAAAACCAATTTTTTAATTATCTTTGCTTTATCAAGAGAATAGAACCTATTGCAATAAAATTAGGTTCTCCTCTGGCCTAAGGGTCCTCTTCAGTAATGTATGTGTGATCTGCTGCAAAAAAAAAACCAGCTTGGAAAGCTTATACCATTAATAAATCTTTTATAAATATCTTTATTTTAAGAAAATATTCCCCTTTCAGAAAGAAAAAATTCTTTTTAAAGCAGTATGTAGTGAAACATTTCTTTATGTTCTGTATCTCCAGTTTAGGAAAAACCTTGAGGTAGACATTTTTGTATAGACCACAGTCAGCAACTTGAAGTGCTTTATGCTACTAAAAATATGTTAAGCCTAGCAAAAAAAAAAAGTCCACTAATGAAGCCAGGCAATGTTGTATCTGCAAAAGTCTGGTGCAGACAAGATTCTTCAAGATTAAACTATAGATAAATGGCTTTACAGACAGAGAGAAGCAGCCTTTTGTGATTGGAATTTATTACTCTTGTCTCAAAAATTAAGGGACAGATGTTAATTAGTCTGTACATCATCTGTAGCTTAGAAAACAGTTTTTTAAATAAGATTCTTCCAAAAGCACCTGTGACTATATAGATCCTCTAAAAGTACATCTGGTATATAAAAAAATAAAGCATGTTCTGCCAACAATAAGAAAAAAAACTAAAAAACCCAAGAAATAATGCCGGGTCCTTCTGGTGTTCTTCTGATGACCTGGTTATAAAAAAACTGTAATTTATATCACTTATGCACAGTGGTTTCCCTTCACAATTTTTCTGGTGAAGAAGAAAGATTAGGTTAACAAAATAAACATATGTTTGTGATATCGGTCTTTCATGTACTGTATACATATATACGCAACTATAAAATGAATTTCACTGAAAATGTTGTATTTTAACTGTGCTTTTATTCAGGCAAGAGAAAAGAACTGAAGTTGTCATTTGAATCTGCAAAAGATAGAAGAGATGAGAAGACAATCTTCTGATGGCATAATGTGATTCACTTAATCATTATTCTTTAATAATTAATTTTTCTATAAATTTTCTCCTTACAGCATACTCATAAGATTAGAAAATATTATTTCCCACCTGAAAGCATGAATATTAAGACCCAAAACTGGTTTACCCAGGATTCCACAGTTTGAGATCAGCTGCTAAGCCATCTTTTTCACTTCAGGTCCAACATGTCTTCTGTAGAAATCTTATAAACGGAAGTAGCTAAACAAAACTAAACTATCAGAGACATCAGAGATGACATACATTTAGACCACCCCCTTGTCAATGAAAGCTCAAGGAAAAAAAACCCATATGTGTCCTTCTGTTTTCAGTTCTAACATAGTAAAAACATGTCATATAAGTAGAATTAATGCCTACTAAAGAGTTTAAGTATTCAGCAGTCATTGTCAGGAAAAAAAGTAAGGTGTAATATGATAGAGTGAAGGGAAATTAGAATTAAACTCCAGATAATGATGAATGGGTAAATTCGTGAAACTAAAGCAGAGGTCTGCTGAAGTGTGATTAAGACACATTGAGCAGTAATCCCAAATGTTAAGCAAACGTTTGTGAAGACTACTTAAGAGATTTTTTAATAATTATTTGTTTTTTAAATTATTATTTGGATGGCTGAAAGACCTTTGTGAGGAAAGGTAACAGTTGTATTAATCTGAGAGATAAATTAAATCCCTATTTAAAATAGCAGATATTAAAAAAAAAAAAAGAAAATAGAAGAAAAGAGTTATTGACCACCTTTACATCTTTAAATTTGAAACTCCCAATGAAAAAAACAGTAACACACTCAGCATTGTTAACTGCTAACTGTAACTGCTCATGGTCATGAGCTGTAGTTTCCAAAAAGATCATCCAGAGCAAAAACTTAGTTAGTGAATGACCAAAGGAAGACAGAGAAAAAAGTGTGGCTCAGTGTGGTTAAAGAAAATAAAGACATCAATTTTTCTGAGCAGAGGAAGTAAATAGCAGCAAAACTCACTTAAAATGCAATTCTCTATTGACCTTGTTCAGGTGACGTTGCTCCGAGAAATGAAACGTATAGTAATTGCAGAAATCAGTGTTAAGAACAAAAGGAGTTATCACAAGGTACACATTTCCAAGACATCAAAAATTCTTCTCAGTACTTTCTGTTGTTTTCTTTGCACTTCAACACTTCGTAAATGAGTTAGATGCAGTATCTCTTGGAAGGGATACTCAACACATTTGCAGATGACACAAAATTCAGAGGAGCTGTTAACTCCCTCAAAGGCAGGGAGGCCCTGTAGGGAGACCTCAACAAATTAGAGGACTGGGAAATCATCAACCTTATGAAGTTCAACACGGGGAAGTGTCAGATTCTGCACCTGGGAATGGATAACCCTGGATATTTGTACAGACTGGGGAAGGAGATGCTGGAAAGCAGTGCCACAGAAAAGGACCTGGAGGTCCTGGTTGATGGCAAGTTGAATATGAGTCAGCAGTGCCCTGGCAGCCAGGAGGACCAACCATGTCCTGGGGTCATCGAGCAAAGCATCACCAGCTGGTGGAAGGAGGGGATTGTCCTGCTCCGCTCTGCACTGATGTGGCCTCACCTTGAATATTGCGTGCAGTTTTGGGCGCCACAATATAAGAAAGATATTGAGTTGTTAGAGAGTGTCCAAAGGAGGGCAAAGAAGATGGCAAAGGGCCTTGAGGGGAAGCCATATGAGGAGCAGCTGAGGTCACTTGGTCTGTTCAGCTTGGAGAAGAGAAGACAGAGGGGAGACCTCATTACAGTCTACAACTTCCCCATAAGGGGAAGAGGAGGGGCAGGCACTTCTTCTCTGTGATGACCAGTGACAGGACCTGAGGGAATGGCCTGAAGTTTTGTCAGGGAAGGTTTAGGTTGGATATTAGAAAGAGGTTCTTCACTCAGACAATGTTTGGGTGCTGGAACAGGTTCCCCAGGGAAGTGGTCACAGCACCAAGTCTGACGTAGTTCAAGAAGTGTTTGGACGATACTCTTGGGAACATGATGTGACTCCTGGGGATGGCTAGGAGTTGGACTCAATGATCCTTGTGGGTCTCTTCCAACTCAGCATGTTCTGTGGTTCTGGGATTCACCACCAAGGTCAGTAGTCCATGTAATCTTCACTGTCATTGCTGTTGTTCATGTCAGGAGCTGTTGATGTACCTGGGATGACGTCCTGAGCAGTGTGACAACAGTAAAGCTGCTTGTAGAAGACGATTGCATTCAGGTTTGACCACAAGCTGTGGTTGCAGTTGTTGCTGGGTTAGATGGTTGGTTGTTTGATTGGTTGGTTTCATTCCTGCTTCTATTCTTCGTTGTGTTAAGATTTTTTGGGGATTTCTCTGGGGGGGCAGAGGGTGGCATGTTGGAAATATTCAACCTGTCCTATTGCATAACAGAATAAATTTAAGACATTTAATGTCTACACTGTCATCAGTCAGAAGTTAAGGTACTTGTATATATGGCAGTACAGTCAATATAAAAAAAAACCCTATAAAACAGTCTAGTTTTATTATTATTCCATTGTCCTGTGATCAAAATAAGACAACTTCCTTATGATATCTATATCTCTGATTTCTGGGTGTCATTTTGTATGTGTTATCACTCTGGGATTATTCTACACTTCCTATGACTTTCCCTTCTGTCTAACTTCAGAAGATGGCATATTGCAGAAATCACCAAGAAATATCTTCTGTTAACTGAGCTCTAAACTTTTATGTCATATGTTGAAAGAAGTTCATTTGAAGACCAGTTTCAACACTATTTTTAGATGAAACACAGCACTAAAATCTCTGATACTACCTCATAAATTATTTAAAAAGTTAATTTCTGCTGAAAGCTCTTTAGTAAACCATTGTTTATTAATTGCCGCTGTTCATTCTCTCTTTAATAATAAAGTAAGCACCATTAATGAATGTGTCTGTTCTGCCTTAGGTATTATATCTGCCTCTAGACCATGCCAAAAACCTTATACAAATAAGCCAATAATCTTAATCAATACTCCTCTACAATGTACATGTATTTCACTTGCTTTTGGGAATTCCAGAACAAAATTATTTCCTTCAAAGAGTCAAGTAGATCTCTTTGTATGCCATATGTGTCATCTGTTTTACATGAAATAGACCAGACTTATAACACACTGCACTAAGAAGTACATTGTATGCACCTGAGCTTCTTCGATTAACCCTATTATTTAAATCTGCTACTCCAGTATAATGTATACAGCTTTGATTCAGTGAAGTGCAATTATTGTATTGCACTACTGGCAAAATTGTTGCCAGAATAGAGATTTTTGATCTGATTAAATTTAAGCAATAAAAAAAGAAAATTCACAGAACAGATATGAATCTCAAATAGTTTTTAACCAGAACTGCAGACTAACTGAAAGATAACAATCCAATAAAATGTGCGCAAAACAGCACACACTTTTTTTATTCCCTAATTTTTTTCTGATGGTTATCTAAATTATGTACTTGAAATCATAGAATAATAGAATACTAGTTTGGAAGGGAATCTCAAGAATTGTCTGGTGCAAACTCTCTTGTCGAAAGTATGGTCTAGATGGCCCAGCACCCTGTCCTGACGAATCTTAAAAGTATACAATATGGGGAATCCACCACTTTTCTGGGCGGATTATTCCAATGGCTGATTTCATTCTGAAAAATTTGACCCTTGTGTCTAAATGAAATCTCTCCAGAAGTGACTTGTACCCATTGTCTTTTCCATGCTACTCCATGTAAAAAGGGAATTTCCCATCTTCTTTATAGTGACCCTTTAAGTACTGTATCATGATGATAAGGTCTAACCTAAGTCTTCTTTTCTCAAGGCTGAATAAACCCACTTCCTCCCAGTTCTTTGATTATTTTTGTAGTCCTTCCTTGGACCCTCTTCAGCCTGTCCACATGTTTTTTGGGTAGTCAAGACTAAAACCAAACATGCTATTCCAGCTGTGGCCTGACAAGTGGTGGGTAGAGCGCATCTCTGCTGGTGATGCTCTTGTTGATGCCAGCATCCTGTTGGCTTTCTTTCTGTGCTGCAGCAGCACACTGCTCATTCATATTGAGCTTGTTGTGCACCCGGACCCCCAGGTCCCTTTCTACAGAGCTGGTCCCCAACCATGTAGATCCCAGACTGCACTGCATTCCCGAATTGTATTTCTCATCAGCAAGACCTTACACTTGTCTTTGTTAAACTCCATGAGGTTCTTGTCTCACTCTTCTTGCATTCATGTCCTATGTTCTTCCACTATTCACATCTTCCTACAGGGTGACTCTCCCTTCTGAAGTGTCCACTTCCCCACTCAGTGTTTGGCATCACCAGCAAACTTCATCAGGGTACAGTTAATTCCATCATCCAGATCACTCATCAAGATATTAAACAGCATTGGGCCCCACTTATGACAGATTGCCAGTTTGAAAAGGAGGCGTTTACCACCACTCTCTGGGTGCAGCCTCTCAGCCAGTTCACCACTCACTGCACAGACCACTTGTCCAGATTGTAACGCATCAGTTTCTCCAGAAGGAGGCTGTAGGAAACTCTATCAAAAGCCTTGGAGAAATCCAGGTAAACAATGTCCACATCTTGTCCCACATCAACCGAGCACGTTCCTTTGTCATACAAGGCAATCAGGTTTGTCAAGTACAATTTGCCCTTGGTGAAGCTGTGCTGGTTTTATTTCCCAGTCATGTGCTTCATCTGACTTTTGCCTGCCCCAGATGGATTCATCCCATAACTTTCCCAAGGACTAAAGTAAGACTGATGGGCCTATAATTTCTTGGATCTTACTTTAAGCCAAACAAAACAAAGATATTGATGTGTTTCTCAGATAATTAAAATCTGTCTCTCTAGTCAAGTTTCAGAGGCCATTATTTCCTGCTCTACATTTGAGGCTAGATTGGATTCCCTGCAATTAGGAAGACTCTAAAAGCATTAACACTCATAATTTTCTCATGATCAATTTTGTTGTTAAATACTGTGAAATATTGGTGGAAGACATGCTATATTAAAATTTAGTATGGACATAATATCAAAGAGTGTTTATTTTTATGAAGTATATCTGAGCTTTATAGATGTGTTGCATTACACTAATTACACAAAGATCTTTCTCAATACACAGTGTATTCCTGCAAAACTGACAATGGACTAAATTAAAAAGGATTTCTTTGAAAAAAGGAACTTCAAGACAAAAGACTGCTGTTAGCTGCACTGATATACCTTTTGGTAAATGAACAGTAGTTCCAGGAAAAGAAGTTACTTTCAGATAGAACTGGAATTCATTTCAGGATTAAGAACAGATTTACCTTGATTTAAAGATTCTATTGTGTGAATATATATATTGGATGCCTCCTGTACCCTCTTCCCCTTTAAGAATTTTACTGAGAAACTATTTTTGCATAACCATGGTCTTTTTTTTTTTTTATTACCTAAATCTGTTAGAGCATTACAAGATACACACAGAGATTATAGAATGTGGTAATCACTTTGAAGGGAGAACATTTTGGAAACTTCCAGCTAGGAATTAAAATACAATATCAGTTATGTTTTTAATGTTCAATTCTTACTCCAAAAAGCCCACTATCACAGTGCATCATAATGGGAAAAAAAAAAGTAAAAAAGCAGAAACAGAATTAAACCATTCTCACATAATTTTTATACTGAAACAGAATAAAATTCCTTAAACACCCTAAATATATCGTCTTTATAACTTTACGGTTATGGAAGACAAGAGCCAGTGGCATAAAATTTCTATATGAACAAAAAGTGTAAGGTATTTGACTCTTTATGTGGTATGCTAAAAAGGCACCTTTGATGTTAGACATTCGGCTGATCTGTTCACTTAGGTAAACTTTCATGCCAGTATCACTGTGCTCTTTCAGGTGTTTTTTCATAATAAATTATGGATGTGCACGGGTCAATATGAATAAATAACATGAATGTGTTTAACTACATATTGACAATTAAAGACCTAAACATTTTTTTTTCTTTTTCTAAGAGATTTCTCTTTAATTCTTTTCATAAAATTCTTTGCTTTACCAAGTAATGATTAGACAAGAAAGGACATTTTAATTTGTTTTAAGTATACAAGAAATATAAAACTTTAACCATCAAACTGAGACTAACGGAGGGTTCAATACTTGTGAATATATTCATTAGCTCTGTGAATGAAGAGAAGTTATTACTTCTTCCTTTCACTATGTAGCAAATTATTCTGGTAATGGAGGTCTAAGGAAACGCATAACAGACTTTGAAGGTAAAATATGTTGTTATTCTCAGAAGGTTTGTCTTGCGTGATTTGGAATCTCTGCTAGTAAGCTACTTTACCACCTACATTAACAATTGCAGCATAGAAGCAAAGGTCATGCTTTAAATAGCACAATAAAAAGTTCAGACCCCTTTCCTTCCTATGCAAATGACTTGACATTCGCTTTATATCAGATGGAATTTTTTTTTCCCTTGTTATTCAGACCAAGAAAATGAGCTCTCTTTTTCATGTAGTTCACTTTTTTTATACTGCATGTCATGGTTTGAGATAGCCCCAAAAATCTAATTCCCTAGTCTAAGCCCCCTTCCCCATCTCAACCTAATATGAGATGGTTTTTTTCCAGACAAAACACACCAGACTCAAAGTGGGGAGAGGGAATATATTACAATGACTGTACAAATAAATACTATAATACATTATACACACGATCACAACTATCTCTACCATGACATATAGTATTTACAATGGGTCAGGTCTCTTCTCCCCTCCAAATAAAAGTCCAGGAGGGAAGAAAGACAGATCCCTTCCAGTCTCAAAGCAGGAGTCTTCTAAGGCAGCAAGTCTGTCCTCTTCACATGCATGCAGCTGATAGCTGGATTTCTGCCAGCACTCACGAGGGGGAATCCCCCTCGGCCACCCGTCTTCAGTGAGGGTCTTCCTCTGTGGACTACGTCACCCCAGACAAGGTCGTTCCACCACGGTCATATCATGAGACACAGGAGGGTCTTCGTGACGGTCTGGTATCTTCAGGAGATTCAAGCTCCTTGCAGGGCCTCTGTGCCCTGTCTCAGATGGCTGCGAGCTTCTTTGTAGCTTGCAGCAAGGGAGGGCTCCCAAGGCCAACCTCCCACACCGTCCTGGCTCAGCTCTCAGGACGCTCTGAGCTTCTCGGCTCCTCTCTACAGTGCATGTCGCACTTCACCCCTCCCTCTAGGATGTGAGGGGGGTCTCTAAGGAGTTTTGGGGGGTCTGGTACAGTTCTTACCCCAAAACTCTGTCTCTCAGCTGCTGACTCTCCTTCTCGGCTCTCCGAGACAACTCGGTGTCTTTCTTACTTGGTTGTATGTTGTTTCTGCTGCTGCTGTCTCCGGTTCAGTTCTTATCTGTCCTGGCTCTCTGCCACCGTTTCTCTGGTCAGTGCCGGCTGCTGCTCCTCCGGCCACTGCCCACGATGGAGAGAAAAACTCCCAGCCTTTCGGCTACAGACACCTGGCCCAGGTTTATGCTGTTCCAGGTCCCCGCAGGCCCCCGCTGGGGGCTGGGGGCCAAAGCCCCCCTGTGGGCTCTGAGCCCCTTCCTCGTGGCTCTACAACATGGCCACCTCTCCTACTACAACAAAAAAACTACAGCTCGTCTCTTCCGGTTGGCTTGTGGAATGTTTACATTTTGCAGGAGTGCCCATTGGACCAAACTTCAAAACTTCCAGGGGTTTCCACCCCTTGGGGTTTTACCATTTTTCTTAGCCTCTGGGGGAAAACAAGATTCAAACCACTACACTGCAGTCTCCAGATATTGTTGTCAACAGTGAACAGGTAAAACTTTGCAGTTATTTTCATTATATACTTAGATTTCTTAATGCTTTGTTCAAATTAATTTTGTTTACTTTTCTTTACATTTATTTCTAACAGAACTTTTTGCTTTGTGAGGTTGATATATCACTAATATTTAGAAGAATCTTTCTATACTAGATCTTCCAAACAGAGTGCATTAAATATGTTCAGCTATAATAATAAAGTATGAATCATAATTTCAATGCAATATGGCTTCTTAGGCTCAGAATCAAAACTGTCCAAAAGCAACTGTACAACTAATCCCATATAGTACATTGTTTTAAGATTTCTAAGGCAACTATCTAGATGACATAAAAGTCAACTAAAAGAAACTCTACTGGACACAAAAGGGTGAGAGGAGATGGGTGAATTGTTTGTGTTTTTCTCTACTGACGGTTATAAAGTTCACTTAAGAATTAGGATTTCTCTTCCTCTGTGGTTCATCTATTTCCATAAACAAATACTTAAAACATGCAAAATAAGTGAAGTCTGTAAGTAAACATTCAGTCACAGGGCAGTGTAAAATTCACTTTTCTTCTTCATGCTTCCACAAGCCCAATTAACTAAGATGTTAACTGGCAAAGATGTTTATTACTTTGTTCTTCTTATTTTTCTTTTTTTTCCTTTTTCCTCTTATTTTTTTTCTTTTCCTTTTTCTTTTTGTTACTCCTTTTCTTTCTTCTTTTTTTTTTTCCTTTCCCCTGGATCTATTAACGAATTCTGTTTAACGCATTCGCAATAGAAGACAAATCATATTTACGGAATATTTGTTGTGACATGCTTTTCAGTTGTTTGTCCTTTCCTCTCCAGTATATATATATCCAGGGTGTAAACTGAGACTGAGATACAACTGTAAAACAGAAGGTGTAAAGCTGAATGACACAATGGTTCTATCATGAAAAATACCAAATTTGTTTTAACACTGTGTAGACACAGTTCAAAATAATTTCTTCCTTGCAAAGTTGTTCCAACAAGAATTCTGCTGGTCTCTTGAAGTGTCGATTACGTCTGCAAACAAACATTAGATTCAGCAGAGTTATCAAACATTTGGCAGAACTCTAAATTTTTCTTTCTTCTCTTTGTTCTAGATGAAGCCTCCCTGCAACATAATGACATATCACAACGGCATCATGGTCTACATTTGGGTTTAAAAAAATCACCAACTGATAAATGTTGCTTTTGATAGCTCAGATCATAGGCTTGATCCATGTCTTAGTCCTGCAGAGATGTAGCTATTTTACAGTTACATCTTCCTAAGCCAAACAAACTGGAAGAAAGGTGTTTTAAAAAGCATATTCTGTTATTGTGGAATTCTTTCACTAACCAAAATAAATTTCTCTTCAGCACCTCAGGACCTCAATGACTTCTTGAAACTGAGTAGTCCTAGAATAAAGTGGAGAATAAATACAAGAATGGAAGAACAAACTAATCAAAACTCTGCTCTGGAATTAACTTGAAAAAATGTATGATGATGTGACTAGATTTATGCCTCCTTAGAAGTCTTAGAAGTCAAGAAGACTTGAATAGAAATGACTACTTGGAAATATGTAAATGAAAGGACAGACAATCAGCAGGAAGACTTATTTCTCACAGTAACAGGTTCTAAAGCACTGATTGTATAAACTCATTGCAATTAATATTCAATTCAGTAAGGAAGCTGCATTATGGTCGTACTCTCCATAGCTTCTATCTTTTGTCAGCTGTGGGGCTGCCACAGGCTAATTGAGATTACATTAGGGCTGAAGTAACTCATCTGTAATGAATATTTATTTCTGAAAATATGGTTCCTAACTCATAATCTCTTTTAAGAGACTGTTGGCTGGTAGAGAAGGTCATGACTGCTGTATTTAATAGCTCTTAATCATCTTTGACAGTAAGAATTATGTATGTAATATGACATTTCATATGTATATGAAGCCTATCAGATATACTTTTTGAAAAAAACGTGAACGAATTAATTTTGTGAAAATATTGGACTAGTAGAACAGAGGAGTAATCTTGGAACACATCTACCACCTAGTAGACAAAATCAATACAAACCCCAGACCCTTGCAAATTCAAAATTAACTTTGAAAAAGGTAAAGAATTTGTACAGTAATGAGCCACGGGAAAATAGAAAGAATTCTTGTCTTGTAAGAGAAATTGAGAACTTACTGAGGGTTCAGGACTCACAGTTAACTGCAGAATAAAGAATGCTACCGAGTCCAGAATAACAAGTAGAATTTTGTCAAGGTATGTTAATATTTCTTGTTAAGGAATATTGTTGCAAAGCTTTGTCTCAGAAGGCTGCTTTGGTATTAGAAATCTTGCCTTTGAGTTACACAGGGAAAAAAAATCATCAGAATAAAGTATTTTGTTGTTCAGAAACTGTGGAAAGTGTCAACTGATAATGAAAATCTTTTATAATGCCTAGGATTCAGAATGATAACTGAACAGGATGTATACTTGTTCAGATGCATATACTGAACAATTCCAATAAATGAAATAGATCCACTGATATAGAATAAGTATAAGCTTCATTCTTGGTTAAATCTAAACCTAGGAAGATAAAGCAAGAATACATGAGCATGCATGAAACTGAATAATAGGAAGTGAAACACAGCAATCCTGAATCTGAAGAAAAGAATACTTTATTTAAGGTGTGTTTTTTTTACAATCCCACATTTGACCAACAAAGTCTTTGAATGAAGAACTTTATGGAGATGACTTATAATTCTGTTCAATGTAAGCTAATTTGCTTAACATCTGAATTAATAGCTCTACGTAGTTTGTCTGTTCCTTATGCACTTTGACTGCTACATGTGAGTTAGAATGAATGTATGCCTAGAGTGGTGCATAAAATATTTGCTGGTCAAGTATTTAAAGTTAGCAATATATTTCCTCAAAGTGAAGACTCAATCATGCTCAAAGACACATTCATATTCTAGGCTTGCTTTTTGTATGTATTGTACTTCCTGGAATCAGTCTAAATCAGCAGACATGAAAAAATTTCCCACTGTTTGCTATACTTTTGGGTAAAGGTGTAGTGGAGGATCTGTTAGAAAGGAGCTAATGGTTTGCATTGAGAGAAGTATTCAGATTATGTTTAAAACATTTTGGGTTTCTAGTATAATTAAATTAAAATGCTAACTTTATTTATCAGAACTCCCTTGAAATGTTTAATTAATTAAATCTATAGACCTCTATGCTCATGACTGCAGTGAGCATTTTCTTTCTTTCAACTCAACATCTTTTTCTTTTATTCTTACCTTGAAGTTTTAATGAAAATAACTTAATTCTTCCACTAATTTAAGTTTCAGAATACCCTAGAATATTTTAAAATATTAGTTTTGTAAAGTATGACAGTAAAAATTCCTTTTATTTTTTTTTTCTAGGGATGATTTAAAGCACCTAGATCTCAAGAAGCAGAAGGAATGTGTTTAACTGTGGGGGCAGAGTGAGGGAAATCCTCCTATCACCATGGTAGCAAGTGGTCTTTGTCAGTGCTTGTGCTTATGTTTTGCATAAGAGAATATGGTCATTTAGACTGCAGAACTGTAATGTCATTTTGAAAATGCACTGGGACCAGACATAATGCACTGTTCTATGAATTCTGAAAGTGCAATTAAAAGTAGACCAGTGATGACAACAAGGTCTTAACTTGCTTACACTGAGGACAATTTTTCAGTCAAGGGTGAAATAGCATCGTCATAATTAACCCGTCTTAGAAACTACAACATGCCAACTGCATCTAGTATCCCCAAGAAATTTTAGAATAGTAAGTTTCCCATAAAAATAATCTTTTTTTTAAGATCACAAAAATGCACAGCACTTGAGGGAACAACGTAGACATAGTAGAATGATGAGATTAAACTTTCAGAAATGTGATGGAGAAGTACTGCTAAGATTTATCAGGTTGTAGTACCTGATGTATATAGAAGTTCAACCCAAAATTCACCACCTGCATTTCAGAAAATATTGTATCATGAGGCCAAAGCATCAACTATAAAATAAAATTAATAAATCTTGAAAGGTAAAGACCATTTGTATTGTGCAACATTGAAGTCTAGTTATGGTCAATCTAATCTATTAATGCAGTTATTTACATGAATACAGAATCAACGACATTACTAGAACCAGAGTGCAGTAAAGGCACAGGTTATAATGACACTGAATGAATTTTATGTGAAGGTAAAATACCAGAATAAAGTCTTCTCTTGCAGACCACAGCTGTCACCACAAATTTTAAAAACAAAATCTGATTGTGCGTGTGATGGATGGGTGCATAAATTTCACAGTTTTATTAGAACAAAAACCAAAGAAGTCTTTCCTCTCCTAGTCATTGCCTCATTCTGCCATACAAGAGAAGCAGTAATAAAAATAGATCCTCCAGTTTCAGTGCTTAGATATCTTCCTCTTAATAATTCTTGAAGACTAGGTGATGACATCTGACTAAAATAGTTTCTTTCAGGTGGAATTATATCAACCTTCCATAAACAGATTTTTATTTTTTTTCTGTGTCTTTTCTGAGTGTATCTTACCTGACTTAAAACAATTGCCTTTTTTCATAGCCATGTGTTTTTCAAAGCCAAGAGTTACTCCATAAGCAGTTAACCAAACAAGTCTAATTCCTATGCAACTGCTTACATGCAGTGAGCTCCTAGCCTATATCAAAAAGTCCTGTTTTTAAAAATCATCTCTTTTACTTCATATTGATTACTGATCACTCTGTTATTAATATTATATGTTATATTCCTAGGGCATGGGACGAAGTGTGTGGAATCCAAGTCTTTTTAGTTTTAAGGAGAGCACAGTTGTGCCATTAAAATATTTCATTAGGAAATTAGCATTTTTCTACCCCCATTGATAAAAATAATATAAAAAATATATCCCCCCAAATGTTCTGATTTTTTTCCCATTATATTATCAGCACAAACTATGCTTATTTTTCTTTATATTTCTCGTAGTTCTTATACTAATGCCCAGAAGAAAATGATTTGTCATGCGACAACACTAATAAATCCTATGTATTTTATCTGTATAAAGAAACAGATATTTTATCAAAGAATAAAACTAGAGTGTGTCAAAATCTACCTTTGAGAGGTATAATGTCATTTGATCTAATTTCTAATTTTGATCTATAGTTTTATTTCTTCTCAGTTCCTCAGGTCAGCATTAAGCCACCTCTCAACTTTTTCGCCCTCAGATAAAAATTTCTGTGTGGTTCTGAAAGTAAGTTAAGCTTCTGTACTGTAACCCAGAACAGAGTGTTCAATTATTTCTGATTTTCACCTATCTTAGGCCTCTGAGATTAGCTGTATTACAAATGTAATTGCTTTCCTGAGCTCAGGAAAACAGAAAATTGTAGATTTTTTGGTGAAAAATCTGAGATAAAAACATGGTAGTTTTTACGTGTACACACCATGGATCCAGTCTAAAACCTAGATTTTCCAGCTTAAGCAATTTTTTAAAAAGTAGGGAAAAGGTGAGAAAAGACAGCAATTATTTTCCTGTAGGACCTTTTTTCACTTGGAAAATTTGAACTGAGTGGCCTCAGTAGGAGATGCTTCCTTCAGCCATCTTTTTCTAGTAGACAAATCTACTACCAAAAAACCTCAAGCTTTTTTCTTTATGAAAAGAGCTGAGGTGGCATACATGCTGAAGATCATGTTCTGCCAGAAATCATAGTCCACATATGCAGACTGTAGTTAACTATATTCATCAGATTTAATTCATAATGTCATACATGAAGAAAAAGTGAATTAAATTATGCAAGTAATTGAGAAAAAGGTAAAAAATGTACTGAAACAATTATGAGCATCTAAATTGCATGTTTTTTTCCAATCAAAGAATTGCTTTAATGAAAATCCAATGGAATTTCTTTGAATGATGCAAAATGATCACTTTTTCTAAATTTTGTTTTGAGAACTGTTTATTTAAATATTTATAGTTAAGTATACCTTCCACATCCAGACATTAAAAAAAAAACAACATGTAAAAAATGCTATTTTTTTCTCCATTATATTGTTTCAGAGAAGTCCCCATGGAGTTTGCTTTCCACTTATTAGCAGTTTTTCCAATCTGAAAATAAAAGGAAAATACAAAGTACAAAATATTTCCCACTTGGAAAATACTTTCCCAATCATGAACATTCCAAAGAGAGGAAGATCTTGATTATATTTGAAAGCTCTTCCTTTTGAAGGGATTATTAGTCACAAAGAGTATTTTATTAATGATGAAATCTGTTCATCAACCTTACTCTACTAAGCCACTTGGGCATTCCACACAATTTTGAAAGCTACAGGCTAAAACCTGAAACCAAAACATGATAAAAAACACAGGTCAAAATTACTGCAAATATTTGGGAAGATTATTCTCTTCCTTCTATTCCTAGTCTCTGCTTATTCTTCCCTTTTTTCTCTTTAACAAAAAGACTTTAAAATGGACTGCGACAAAATTATTTGGCTCTATGTTTCAAATCTCTTTTCACAAGTATTGTTTTCTTTTTCTTTCCTTTCTGTTTCAAAGAAAATAAACCCATTTATGGATGTATTGTTAGTTTTTCTTTGCAACTTATTACACTTCACTTTCATCTGTTAGTTGTAACCCTGAGTTATTTATATCTCTTGTCATTTAAATAAGCTTTTTTATTATGTAAAAGCACTTTACAAAAACTTTTTTGATTGCAGAGTCATTCTGTCTTCGATCTATTTTTTTAAAAACTGTCACCTAATGTAAACAAAAGCATTTTGAGCGTTTTTTCTTGTCAGCGTCACTTTTAAATCTTCCTACCAAGCTATGCCAATATTCAACCAGCAAGTCTGTACAAGCAGGTAAGTAGCAGCCTAACCTGCCAGACAAGATCCATCCAAATCCAATTCTCTGCTTAAGGTCATGGGCATTAAGAGATCTCCAGCATGACTTGCCTTTTTGTCTCTAGAATTCATTAAATATGAGATTTTCAAGACGTGATGCAGTCTGAATTTCCCTTCCTAAACTTTCTTTACTTTGTCAAATTCTAAAATGGATCTACTTTTTATGTTGTTTTCATTGCTGCTTCCATATAAATCCAAAAGAGGTGCAGTTCCCAGACATTGTTCAGGCTAACCTCCCACTTTTTTGAGCAGACTATCTCCTTGTGTTCTGAACATGGATCACAGAAATCGTAGGCAAAACAATATTTCTCTGCACCAATCAGCCAAGTTTATTTATCTGAGCCTAATGAGGACGGAGAGTCAGCTAATGAGTCAGCTTCAGCACTGACTCCCATCATGATCTACCTGTTTAAACAGTGAAGGTTGCCCCTATCAGCCTCAAACTCTGCTTCTTAGGCCATCTCAGGTGATGAATCTTCCAGTGTGGTTAGTATCAGAGTACTAATTTGCAGGATACCTTTTTCTATTATAGAGATGAAAAGGTTTAGGGAAACTTCCTCATTTTGAGACCTTCATGGAGCTTGCAGAGCTCTGTCGTGTAATGATCTTTTTATTAATCCAAACAATGGCATTCATCTTGTGACACAAAAACCACCAATTGACCTTCTTACAGAAGGGATTTCTCCAGTGTTAGGAGATCTGCTGGCTGTACCTGTACTGATGGAAGTTGTCACTATGACTTAAAATTGATCAATGTCCATTTATCCAAGAAGTTACAGTGTCCAAGCCTTGCACATGCACACCTTATCTTAGCACAAACCATCTCTTTTACTTTACAGTTTCTTAGATCATGTATGCTCTCAGTGTAAGAGTTAGTTGCCTGAATACTGTCCGTCATCTGCACTTCTCACCAGCTGATCAGCAAACACAGCAGCAAAATAGCCCCAGCTTTTCTATCAGCCCTGTCAGTAAAAAGCAATGAGCACAGAATTAAATAAATGGCTCTTGGCTGTGGCAGTTTTTGTGACGGTTCAGTTGTAAGGAAAACATAGCAATTCCTGACCCGTGTACTCTCCTTTAAAGTCTGTTTTCCTGTGGTGAGAGTTCAAAGGAATTGCCAGATACAGAGAACCTTTGCTCTTCTCCTACTTTTTGTTCTGCACTTTGGTCACCACTTTTGGACTCTATTTTGAACTATTCTCAGTGTATCGTAGCTTCCTGACATTTTCATGGCTTTTACCTTCTCTGTTTCCCAAAACCATTAGGAACCAGGCACTAGGAAGAAAGTATGTGATTAGGATAGATGCTGGTGTGTCTCTTCTAATCGGTGAAGATCATAGCAAACTAAACATGAGTAACAAGAGGACTACATTGCCCCCAGTAATTGACTAGAAGAGAAGATTTAATTCTCTTTTTCTTAACTGATACAGTGTATTGCTGCAGTTAGATTTAAACCTAGAGGCAGTCACTTTCAGCTAAATCAAAGCAGAGTGAACAAGTACAGATACAAGTAATGGAGCAGTTCAACATATTAAATAAACTTAGCTAAGGTAATCTGGTGCAACTTTCATGTATAGTCATGTCAGTAGAATTTTCTGTGGTAATTTTAATTTCAAAGAATTCATTTTAAATTCTTAGTTTTGAAAGGCAGAAGTAAAAATCATGACATCCTAGGTTGGTGTTCTGATTAAAAGTAGACGATTGAGCCAAAGCTCAGTAAAGTATATAACGGGATCTGCATTCAGAATTTACAGATTTTGTATTTTACTTTGCAGTTAGAGGAGAGGAGGTGAAGGTGAAAAGATAACTGAAACAATATACAAATTAACCTGAAAGATAGAAAGGTAATGGCATCCAGAAGTCCTGGTATACTTTTCCTGTTCAGATTCATATATATCTAGGTACATATGGGATACTATTTCTACCCAAAGTGTCATTTGATACCATCTCCAGAAACGAAGGCTTGAGAAGTATAGTCTTGCCAGAGGCAGATGGAGATCAGACTGGGATTTGAGGACAAGGTTCAGTTGTCAAATTCCATGCTCCCTGCTAGGACCTTTCAACATAGCTCATTGGAGATGCCAGACATAACAACACAGCTGAACAAAGGCACTTGCCCCTTTGTAAACCTTGGTCATAGTGCAAAATAGAAGAAGGATATACAAGGGAGGAGTGATGCTACAGGCATCACCACAGTGAAGTAAAAAGGGATTGGAAGTATCAAAGATCAAAATCATTAAGGTGTTTTTTTTTTTCTTAGTTTGAGTGCAAGTTATGCTTTTAAGCTCTATCAAAAATTAGTTAGTTTTGTGATATGAATATCTAATCAGAATGGACTAATCAAGAGATTTTTGCTAATAATCTGGCTGTCACCAACTGAAAATGACTAAGCAAAAAGATCACAATATTTTCTTGATTCCAAGAGAAGGATAAAATACAGATGCATTTGTATATTTTATCAGACAAATATTTTTCACAAAGGTTGATATGTTTTTAAAAGACAGCCCTAAACATCCCTTCCCCCACTCAAAAAAAAAAAAAAATCCAAAAAACCCAAACAAATCAAACAATAAAAACAACTTGGTGATCTTACGGGTATTTTTAGAATGTGGAAAAAATGTAAAGACAATTATGCAATAACTTTAGATCAAGAGAGCCTATTTTAACAGGAGAGATTATGAGAGCTCAGAGGCATGAGAATTTAGCCCAGTAAAACAAAGACTGAGAGGATATATAATTGTTTTCTATAAATACATTAGTATGGGCAAATTGCAGAGAGGGAGAAAATCTATTCAAGATAAGAACAATGTTGACAGGAGAGCAAATGCGTATTCAGCAGCCATGAACACACTTGGGTTGAACTATCAGAGAAATGAGGGTTTGGAAAGTTTTCTGTAAGGAACTTTATGGGCCAAAATGAAGCTCATTTTATATGAAGCTTGCAAAGTTTATGAAAAATATTATGACATAAAAGCCTTCAAATGTGGAATATTGGGTTAGATGATCCCTGAAATTCCTTTCAGTCTTTATTCCTATGTACTTTAAACATAGTAATAATTTGGGATTACTAAAAAATAAAAGTAATGTGACAATATGGCAGCTTACTGTAGACACTGAGTTTGAATAAACAGAATAAGCTAGAGGAAAAGCTTTTCTTGTCAAAGTGAATTATACAAAATGAAAAGTATTAAATGTATAAAGATTTTTTTTCATCTAAGCAACATTCACATTGGAAATTCTTAAATTATGTTATTTTGTAAAGTGTGTCTTATTTCTGTAACAAATTTGCATCAAAAATTTGAATCCCCACTTCCCTTGTGATTTTTAGCTGTTAATTTTGTGGGACACACACCCAAGTCCCATGTCTTGAAAATAAGTAGCACATTAACACAAAGTGCAGATAACTGAAAAATGTAGGTGATCTTCAACATAAGACAAAATTATATATTCCAGTTCTGATTCCATATTTGAGATTAAGGTGTAGTGTATCTGAATTGTGGGCATGATGGCTGAAGTTTAGTCCCTGGTAGCCTTAATTCCTATGATAAGAGTCAGGTTTTAAAATTATTATCTCCACTGTCACACATAAGCTCTTCCCAGCAAATTCCTCCACAGGTTACTAAAGAGTTACCTATTATGTTTCCATCACCCCACAAAAGCCAAGCTGTTCTTCACTGTAGTGGTTTGGACCTTGATTTTTCCCCCAGAGGCTGAAAAGTGGTAGACCCCAAGGGGTGGAAACCCCTGGATGTTTTGAAGTTTTGCCCAATGGGTGCTCCTGCGAAAATGTAAACATATCACAAGCTCACCGGAAGAGATGAGTTGTAGTTGTGGTGGTTGAGGAGAGGTGGCCATGTTGTGAGCCACGAGGAAGGGGCTCTGAGCCCCTCGGGGCCTCTGGCCCCCTCCCAGCCCCCGGCTGGGGGGATTGCAGAGACTTGGANCCCATGCAAAAAAAGACATAGACCCAGTTCATTGTTACTTGAAACGCCACTGAACACCAGATGAACCACTGAAACTGTGCACATGCTCTTAGATGCTCTAGCAACAATGAGATTATTTGAACCACGTTTTAATTCCTGCATCACATTCTCACTTGTACCATGGGCTGGTACATAGCGTTAAAGAAGTGCATACGTACATTAATTTGTTTGACATGGCAATCATGACAGCTTTTGTAAGCCATAGGGGCAAGGCAGAGCCATTGCTGGAGAGTGCAGGTGTTGGATGCAACCAGGTGCTGGGGAAAGGAACGTGCCATATCAGGTAGCGCTGAAAGAAAGAGACTATACAGCTCAGCTAGAGCTTCTTACTTGATTAAGGGTCTGAATCTTGCTAGCTATTTTTTAAATATATGTATATATAAAAAAAAAGAAAGGCAACAGAAAACAAGGATTATAGCACAGCATTTTCTCAAGGGCAGTAGATCTCTTCCTCACTTCAAATGAAAGCTTTATTTTTGTCTTTGTGATAGCTGTATTGGACATAAATCATGTCAAAACTAGGGACCAGCCATTTTCTCTCCCAAGAGAACCATTATCCTTACTTGAAACAAATCTTCTTCTGCACATAGCATCAACCTGAACACAGCCAAGGAAGTTGTGCAACACTCTTAAATAACCCTTTCATGTAAGGTCACAAGGAGAAACTCTTAAGGTAGCCAGGGACTTTGAAATCTCTTAACTAAATTCTATGCTGTGTCTTAAAATTAGGAGTGTGAATTAAATGAATTTCAAGTGAAATGAGATTAAAGTTTACCACAATTTCAGTTTGTCTGAAGAGATGAGCCAAAATTTCTTTGGCATATACATATCAATGTTGCTGGATGGAATCTAACAGCCAACAAAACAATAATTGGTATTGATGTTTAAAATGAAAGAAAAAATTCTCCAAACAACATTAATAGAGATAAGATAGAGAGCAGCTCTTTAATGAAGGCCTTCAGGTGCACACAATACATAGGTGCACACCTACATACAGAATTCTTACACTTTTATATCTTTAACTAATTATCATATCTAGTTTTGTCTACTATATATCTTATTATTTTGGTTCAAGTGCACATCTCAACAGAATGTTGCTGCTAAAGTCTATTGCCTTGAAAAGATTGTTAAAAGATAGTTAAACCAAAGCTCAGAAATGTGACACACAAACTATGTGAAAGTAACTGTCCAAAGTGAAAGAAAACTATACAACTACACTAACATTTAGAAAAAGCTAAAAATCTTTAGGCATCATTATAAAAAAATAAAGCCAGGCAGAGCACAGACATTTCTGACATGAGTTTATTCTATATTATCATTTTAAAAAAAATCATAGAGAAACAACAGCAATTGAAACATGACATGACCAGTTTAAAAGAAATCCTAAGCTAAAAATCATACTAAAAAGCAGAGTGGAATCATGGAAACAGGACGATTATACAATGATACAAAGAAATCCTGCATTGGTTTTTTTTCTGCTATTTTCATTCATTCAGATAATATTCACAATGCTCCTATGATTTTTATTAAATTTCACAGAAATTTGGAAGAATATAAGACTATTTTAAGAAGGTTAAAAGTCTCCTCTTTGTTTTGAGATTACCTCTTTCTCATTTGCCACCACTGGTGAAATACCATGAAAGAAGACATGGAAGTAACATAGACTCATAAAATTGTTTAAGTTTGAAAAGATCTCTAAGATCATGGAGTCCAACCACCAAACTAGAACTGCCGTATTCACTACTAAACAACAAGTGCCACATCTACACATTTCTTGAACACATCCAGGGATGGTGATTCCATTTTTTTTCCCCTCCATTTATAGACATTGAAATACTCAAAGCAAGATATCTCAATATTACATTATCTTGGTTTAGGCAGTTCATGCACAATCTTACTGTTGTTTCATTATAATTTTCTGTTGTTACTCTGTTATTCAGTTGTTTGAGAGGTGACAAGCCAATTTTTCAAGTTGTGTTAAAAATTAAAAGAAGTAAAGATTGTTCTCTTCAAATGCCACTTGTGCAGTCTTGAAAAAATGATTAACTGGTGTCTTAATTTTCCTGGTGGTTTAGTCATAGTAATGGTAAGTTGATGAAGAAATGAACTCAGTGTAAACACTCCATTCAGTTGAAAGATGCTTATTTGAGTGTTAAAAACTTTTACATCAATGTTACTTTGAACACACTGCACAGAGCACTGTTAAATTACAAATGAGGGAGTTAGATCATTACTACTGTAGGATAAAAGGGAGGAGTAAGTGTCTTCTGTATTTGGGTTCAACATCCAAACAGGATGTGAATGCTTGCCTTATTGAAAGAAAAGAATAACCCTTCTTACAGTAATCTTCAACGTGACTTTGAAAAGATTATTTACTAATCCAAATGAGTTTTGTTTTCTGACTGACAGCTATTTAAAAAGATTAAACAAAGTGTATCTGATCACAGCTTTTCATGGTAAAACATATGGATTGTGAGACATCATGCAATTATTTACTAGAGTTAAGTACACTGGCATTGAGGAGATACAACACCTGAGCTTCATGCTGCCCCTTCCTTAATCCCTTCACTGATTTGCCTGATCAATAGCCAGCTCTTTCAAAGCTGATTTCAAAGCTCAACTCTCCTAAGTGTTTATTAATGCTATCTGACATGACTGCTGTCTTCACTACCTCCCTCCATCCTAGTCTACATGATTAGTACACTACAGTTTCCCACAGCCTGTAGTGTACCCTTGTCCTTTTGGAGAGGTAAAGTATGTTGGAGCCTTCTAGGAATTACCGCAGTAAAATGACAAAGCAATATTACAAGGTTATTTTAAAAAGACCAGTGACCTACTTTGGAGGCTTTTTTGAGAACATCTGTATGGAAAACTGATATTGTGCATCACTTATGCACAGTATCCTGACTAGGCTATAGCTTGAGTCCAGAAGCTTCCCAGTGTAAATGGGGCAGCTTCACCAAGATGAATGAAGAAACCCATTGTCTATGGATGCTGAAACACACAGTGTTGACCTGAGGGAATGGCCTAAAGCTGTGTCATAGGGGGTTCAGGTTGGATGTTAGAAAAAGGTTCTTTACCCAGAGGGTGACTGGATGCTGGAACAGCTCCCCAGGGAAGTGGTCACAGCACCAAGCTGACAGAGTTCAATAAGTGTTTGGATGGTACTCTCAGGCACATGGTGTGATTCTTGGGGATAGTCCTGTGCGGGTCCAGAAGTTGGACTTGGTGATCCTCGTGGGTCCCCTCCTATTCTTTGATTCTGTGATTCTTTGTTTTTTCATATTGCACACTTCTAAGCTGATGAACATCTATTAACGTCAATGGTAAAACATCAGTTAGATTCTCAGTTATATCTTCCAGGTGTATTATCAAGCTAATACGCAATAAAGAGCGATAGAAATCAGCTGTTCAGAAAAGGGCAACAGGCTCATGAAGGGTCTAGAAAACTTCTTATGAGGAATGGCTGAGGGAGCTGGGTTTGTTTGTCCTAGACAGAGGATGCTCAGGTGGGAACTCGTCCCTCTCTACAACTACTTGAAAGGAGGTTGTAGTGAGGTAGGGCCAATCTCTTCTGCTATGCCTGCAGTGAGAAGATAAGAGGAAATGGCTTTAAGCTGAGAGAGGGAAATTTCAGTTTAGATATTAGAAAAAAATTTTCATTGTTAGAGTGGTCAAGTATAGGAATAGGTTGCCCAGGGAGGTGGTGGAGTCACCATCCCTGGAGCTGTTCAAGAAGCATCTGGATCTGGCATTGGGTGATATGAGTTAGTAGTTCAGAGGTTAGAGGGGTAATGCTGGGTGGACAGTTGGACTGGATGATCTTGTAAGTCTTTTCCAACATTGATGATTCTATGATTCTAAAAGTAGTTTTACTACAACAAAAAAATAAGTACAATTCTTATTTTGTATTGGTCTAGTGGTTAGGGTGCTGCGCTCTCACCACTGCGACCCGGGTTCGATTCCCGGCCCCCCGGGCAGATGGAGCTCGTCAGCCCTGTAAGGCAATCCATCTAAGAGAAGGTCACTCTAAACAAACCTACGTCCTGAGACCCTCACTGCCACTGTCCAAGCTTGCTCGGCCCCGGCAGATGAACCTCAGGATTAAAGGGTGGGCTCAGTTCAGCGCACGCTGGGTCTCACCTAAAAAATCCACTGCGCAGGCTCGAAGGGTTAATGACCTTTCCCAAATCTTCGCTCGCGAAGACTGGCCATATTATTATTATTATACAGAGGATCCAATTTACGATGCCAAATATTTGTCAAAAGTACTTATAGCTTCTGCTCCCAAAGCATTTAATAATCCTCACAATATTGGCCTCAATTAACAACAGCAGCAACAAACCCACTAACTAGAGTAATAGGTTGGGAATATGAGCTCCTATTTCAAAAGAATAGACTATCTTTCTTCTTGTTCTCATTGTGGTCTGCATTTTCATTCCACTTCACTCTGAGCTGTAACTCTGTGTCAGCATTAAAAACAGATTTCAGCAGCAGAAAGGCCAACCTTGGTGCTTTTAAAAGTGCATAAATTAGTTTCCCTAAAAATATAGAAAAAGGATGCTTGCAATCTGTGACCTTGTGAACCAGCTTGTCTACTTCTGAAATTTTATAGCTGAGTTTTAAAACTTTGCAGAGTTGTGATGGAAAGGATGGTAGGTTCTTAAACTTACTTATAATGAAAGGTTTTATATGGTAATGAACCCTGGTAACAGGAGTACTTTGCAAGCTCACTGAAAGCTGAGAAAGATACCAGATTTAATTTATTGCTTAAAACTATTATATATTTGAGAGTACTGAACTTTCATTATATGCATTTCTTAATATGAATTGTCACTAAATATGCCAGTGAGGTTTGCTTCTACTCCCTACATTCACCCACTCTATGGGAAAAATATGAAAAAAGATTTCTTGTAAAGTATTTTTTACACTTCACAGTGCAAAGGCAAGGGGAACCAAATTGAGGATATAATAATGAGGATCTCAGCTTTGCCTGGCAAAACTAAAAGAAATAGGTAGATTGGCTCTTAAATGAAGGAGAGACACAATAAGCCAAAATTCAGGGATACTAGCATTTGCCTAGGGTGTTTTTCAATATTTTTCCTATTTTCAGCCAACACAGGAAAGTGTTTAACTGTTATCATTTAGGATGTAGAGGCAGGGCTGGTGGCCTGATGTTGAATCATCTAGTCTGAGAGGCAAGGTACTGTTTGCAATGCCTTGAAGAAAGAAACTGTACTTCTCAGAAGTGGGTGATTGTGAATGTCGCTCTCAAAACCAAAGATAAAGGTACTTCACATCAGGAATAGATATTGCAGGATAATTATCAAAGATTTTAGGGAAGGGAAAAATTATTGAAATACCACAAGATTGCAAACACATTTTATATATATTTGTAGCTTGACCATTACAGTAGTAATGGTAGCACAGTAGGGGTAGGACAGGACACTTTGAATTCCTGCATGGAATATGGTCACAGCTTTGCCTCCACATGGATGAGTGAAGGCAGCAGATGGAAGCTACAAATAACCTAGCATAGGGATAAAGTTGAAAAAATCCTTTAAGTCCTGCTTCTGAGCCTGTGCTGTTTCTGTAGACTATCATTAAGCTGAACGCAAGTCAGGGTCACAGCCTAAGTGCTGAGGTTCAGCGAGCAGATCTCATGGGAAGGAGCCATTAAGGTTTGCTATCATGAATATTCAATGTTAACACTTAATTTGTAAGTCACAGACTTTCTTTCAGCTGCTCTACTTAGCAGAACATCTACAGCCTAATGTCTCTAGGTGAAGAGTGTTATTTGTTTATTAGAAAACATTCTCAGAATAGCACATTAGAGTACAGCACTTCGGGTTAAGGGCCATTCTTCAAAATTTCCAAATACATGTAAGCTGTGTCCGAGGTGAGGACTCGGTGCACACCAGTGACACTTTACAGCCCCAGGACATGCAGCTATGACATACTGATGTTTCACAGATACCACAGAGGTCACATGAGGGCTCTTATTGTACATGGTGCTCCTCAAAAAGATGCCAACAATGTAAGACTGTTTCAAGCCTAAGTAACTTCTCCCTCTGAGCTTTAGGGCAGAAGCAGTTCACTGAACACTGATTGCTTAGGGCTCCACAGGAAATTGTATGTTTGAAGAACAACCCTTTTCTGCCACAGGGAATCCAATCATATCAATACAGGGAAAAAAGAAAAAAAAAATGGAAAAACAAAGAAAAAAAAAAAGAAAAAAGAAGTAATTCTGCTTATTTTCAAGTATTTCAAATTTTTTTCTTCTACAGTAAAAAATTCCCAGCAAATCAAGAGGCACGTGATACAAATTATACAAATTTGAAAGAACCATTCCAGTATAGGAAATGCATAGTGTTTTAAAGGTACATATGTGTATCTGTATGTGTGTTCGTGTAAGTGTAAGTCAGTGGTGCATGTTGAAATTACTTGTTTCCTTATTACTCTCCTGTTGTAATATTAGCAGAGCCTTTGTGAAAGTCATGTTTTTCCTCGAATTCAATAGCTTCCTGTTGTTGATTGAAACAGTGAAATTGTACAGCCATCCATGACATTACAATTTTGTACTAAGTTGTAGTGACTATTATAACTGAAAACACGGAGCATGAAAACCCTCAGCTGCTAGTGAGCAGTGGAAGTAAGAAACTTGCTCCAGAGAATAAACGTAGGCACATCAAAATCTTTTTTAATAGCGTTTGAATAAGAAAATATTTTATACAAATCCAAACAACAGTGGCTATCTCAGCTCGATTTCCTTTTGCATGTTAGATCAACAGCAGATAGCAGTATGCAGCAGACAAGGTGAATTATTCATATACTTCTTTCTAAGCTGAAGCACACTTCTGCAGATAAACCAAGCTGATTAACAATCACCACAGCATTTTTGGATGCTTCAGAGTCTGCTGAACTACTTATTATGGTTTCCTTTTCTGTGAGTGGAATATAGATAAATTCTGTTGCCTTTCAGGACATCTTAGTTAGTGATTTTTTTTATAAAGAAATATATATAGAGGGTAATTTGAAGTATTTTTTCCTGACAACAGTTACTTGAAGAGACAGATGCATAAAATTAGCAGGTATTTTGAAATTAGAGTATGTACACATAGAAGAAGTTATATTTTCATTATTCCTTTTCCTTCCCTGTGTATTCACAATTGACTTACCATTTCAGAAGGAAGAAAGTGAAATTATGGACTCAAAAACCAGGAGATGCATGTAGAAAATGCAGGTGAGACCCTGGTGAGCAGCAAGTGAACGCACCTCACTTGCTGTGGGCCAGTGACTGGGTGAACAACTGTGCACTTTGGGCAACCACTGTCCTGCTATAAAAAAAAAATCTATGCTGAGGAAGCATAACGTTAAGGAAGAACTGCAAATGAGAATATTGCTGCAGAAGACAGTGGTAGTTATTTCGTAAGACTAAATGGTGCAAAAAAATAGGGCATTAGACTCATGACCTGGAGTCCTTACATCATTACCAGAAAGAAAAACTTTTCTTTTTTCCTTTTCTTTTTTGAAAATGGTTTTGCCTTTTTTAGCAGTGGGAGAGAATATACACCAAATGATGGACATTAAAAAAATAACCTCTACTAAAAAGCCAACGTGTCTTTGCCTTGGTGATGCTACCAGAGCTAGCTCTAACTGAATATACTTCTTTTATTTCCAGATTATGAAATGTAAATTTCTTTTAATGCTTTTGGTTTATCAGGCTCACATTTGAATCATGTTTGGCAATATTGTCTGATTTTTCATTATTTTTTCCATAAATACTGTATGATGCATTCCATGTATATCATATACCATATATACTAATTTGTTTTTATGTACTCTACTTGCTATAGGACAATAAGAATTTTATATTCCCATTCAAAAAAAATGTGCCTCAGGTCTAATAATAGCATATCTTAGAGTCAATGTTCCCAATTCTTTCCTGCAGCTTGTGTGACAGCTTTATCTACTTATTAGTAATATACTTACCTGAGAAATTACTCTCAAAATGGAACATTTCATTGTGTATTTTCACCTTCAGGAAACTAATTTAGAGCTGCAGAGAGAGGTTACTAAAGCCTGAGGGAAAAATACTTAATACCATTTTGCTGCAAAAGATATGTATTTGAATTTTAACCGAGACCTTAGAAAGATCATATTGCCACCTGTTCACCCACTGCCCTTTCACTCCCTCTCCCCTGCCCCCATTGACATAAAACTTTTACATTCAGACAGTTGCAGCATTGTGCTGCTAACTACTATGATTTTTCAATTTAAGGAAGTGAATTCCCCAGCTTTAAACCTCCAGATTATCAGTCTTTTCTTTCTCAAGCTATGCAGTATCAGACCTAGGCTTGACTTAGCTACTGGCTCTCACTAAACCCAGGAACTGTAGTGCCATTTCTAATTCAGAAAACCCAATAAATCAAAACTCCAAGAGTGATTAAGTACCCACTACAGACCAAACCCACAAAGATTTGCTCAAGGTACCTACCATTTTTTAAGAAAGGAATAAAAATGTGGTTTCAGGGGGACACTTATATGTTTCTCTCCCTTTTTTTTTTAATTATTTGTTTTCCATTTCTAGTTGGGAGTGATTCAATCAGTTTATATTATTAATCCAAAAATATCAAAAATTACTTCAGCCATTAAACCTTAAACAATACAGAGCACAGAATGGGGCTTTCAATAGTAGGTTGTGACCAAAGTAATATTCTGAAACACTGACATCTCGTGGCATGCTGTAGAAATAACAAAATTCTCCAGAGAGGTGATGTCCTTTTTCAAATGAAGGTCAAGCAGAGCAGATGATGCAAAAGATTCAAAATACACGAATATTTTCAATCTCATTTAAAAAACAAAAGTGATAGATCTACTTTCTAGCTATATCATTATCTAAAACAACATTGAAGTACCTTCACAAAATACTAGGGTAAATGCTACATTAAACAGCACTAAGATAAAATAGTTAAGAGCATTTTACAATTACTTAGGAATCTTTTTTCCATTAACACTGTTAATAAATTGGACAGCCTTTTAGGTAAGCACAATGGAATGTGTAATGCCAATAAAGCACTTTAGTAACAAGTCACATAATTAAGGAGCAAATAATCACCCTGGAAACAAAGATGATGATTTTGAAGTGGTTTCATTATTGGGGTTCATCACAAGGTGATTGTCATTAAACTAAAATGATAGTGTATTCTTGAACTAGAGGAAAATAAGTGCCATGCAGCAAGAGAGCTGGGGTTCCATTCCCACCTCTTCTGAATCAGCCCTAGAGAAAAGTCCACCATGTCTGGCTACTCCAGAGAGTCAAGCAAATGACCTCTTCTAATAATAGTAGCAAAGTCTCCTTTTTTTGTAATTGGTACCACTGAAATACCTCTTAAAAATATCTGTTCTCAATTCTCAAAATATAGTAGAACTGACATTGATCAAAAAAACTCCCAAACAAATTACTTCCAGTCACAATCAGCTTTTTTTGAATTTGCAACCTGACTGCTTGCACTCACATTAGCTACACTTAATTATATCTTTAGTGGTGGCCTTTAGAAAGTGCTGTTAAAAGATCACAAAGCCTTCATTCTAGACAATTCAGACATCTTATCACCATTTAATTTTAATGTTGTTCATATGAATTTCCTCTCTGTTCTCTGTTTCACTGACCTTGTCTTTGCCAACAGCTACCTAGGGTAGCATTTCCTGCTTGGCTAAGTTCGTTCTAACTGTGATGCAACCTTGTCAACTGCAAGAAATTAGTGTAATTTAATACCCTAACTTCAATGTTAGCAGAAGAACGTAAAAGCAGGCTGTAGGGCAGAACCAGAAGAACAGACAGGTTTTATTAGCTTTATCAGTTCTAGTCCAAATTCTAAACTTGGTACTGTAATATTAGTTTTGACAATAGCAAACAACCTTTTTTTTCTCAATTCTGGAATTTTCTCTGACATTTGATAGAGAAATGAAAGATCACCAGTATTAATGACATGACCAACGGGAGTGAGCAGCTAAGGCAAAAAGTTTGAAGTAAAACTGACTAGGATCCTTCAAATCCTCATGAGAGGAAGGGAATGCTTGAGGTGGAACCAGTGCTACCAACAGCGAAGAAACCTAATTTTCTCCAGCACTTCACATTATAAACTAGAAGACCCTTGAATTGTCACTGTTACCAGAAAATAGAGAAACTATGGTTATTGATGTCACTTTGTTTAATCTATCTTTGGTGGTCAGGGAGTTTGGGAATTCTGCTATCATAGAATAGCAGAAGAGAATCTCTATGATTCTTGACCTTGGAAGCTGTCTGCTGACTGTCAGGGTTTCCAGAGACTGCACTAGTGAACTACCACCCTAGAAAAGATGTGTACAGGAACAATGTTTGCAAACTCTCTTAATACAGTAGAACATGAAATATAGTTTTGCTTAGCATAGACACAACTGGGAAAATTATAGCAGCTGAAAGTCAAGCAGGAGTATATATTAATATGCTAGAATTCTGGAAAGAAATAAAAATACTTTTAAAAAATAATTATAAATACAATGAATGAGAACAGAAATGGGAGATAATCACAAACTGGATCACATGAAGAATGAAAGAGATTAGGGAAAATAAATGGCTTTTTTTTAGTACTTAGTACAAGTGTTGAAAGAGGGAATATATTTGTTGCTTTGTTGGAAATTCTTGATACCTGCAAATTTTATCTTTGTGTCCTGCAAATCTTCCAGATGTCTTGACTGGCAAAGTGTATGTTGTTTAGGGTACTTTTTCATTTAGATTTCTATTATGCAGAATATGCTTCTACTTCTGTCATTCACAGTAGATTGTCAACTGTTCAAGCTGGGAAAAAGAGCAGTGGTGTAATGAAAAACTGAAAATAAATTCACTTGTCTCAGATTTTTCCGTCTACTTCTTTTCTGTGTATCTATACATAGAGAAAGAATATGTACATACTGTTGAGAAAGAAGCATACTGATTTGTGCCAGTGAATGGTATGCTGATATCACTGCTGGAATAAACATGCCAAGGGAAGAAAAATGCATTTGCATTTCACACTAGCAAGCTCGGCATTACAATTTTCCTCTTTTCACAAAGTGGTTTTCAATTTTAACCCTATATTTTTCTGTGCTAAAAGCTGAAAATATGAGTTAAATGTTGCTGTTTGGAAGACAAAATAATAACGAAAGAAGGCAATAAAAATTGATGTCAAACAAAACCCAGGTGCCAGATGACTTTTTTACTCTGAGAAAACAATGAGAAAAATCCCCATAAATCTAAGTGAAGATATTTAGTTCTTTCTATAGTTTCTCCTTCTGAACAATCCTAATCACTAAAGCAAGTTAAGCAACAACCTACAAGGAAGCTCTCTCGCTTACTTGCAGGTGAACTCAGAATGTGATAGACTCAACAGTTTTTTATGTGAATTTTCATATGAGGTGCACTGGAAAGGCCCATCTTCTCATCACAGAAGCCCAGTGTGATTGGCTTAGTTAGACATACACATACACAGTGTAGCCTATTTAAAGTTGCTCCCAACTGTACTGATATCAATAGAAACTTACATGCATAAATGCTACTGTGATACAGCCCTCATAAGATTCAAAGATTCAGAAGGAAGGTCTGATTGTACAAATTGCTGACACTCAGGTCTTCAGGGCATATATGCACTTATCTCCTGCTGAAGGGAATTAAACAGAAGGCATCAAAGGGTGATGCTGAAACTCCCGCAGGCTTCATTAACATAAATGCTGAGGTTCATTTCAAGTCAGTGTTAGCTTTTGTCTTCAGCAAGTCCTTTTCTCAGAACTTTAACTTCTAAATGAGTTTTATAACTCTTTCTTTCTCCATAGTTAAACATGAAATCTCTTCATAAATAATTTTCATCCTTATTTGTCTTCAGGCAGGAGACAATCACTTAGTACACCATTTTTATGACATGAAATTTAGGTTCTACTTTTTTGTTAAAGCAATTTACTATTAATTATATCCTAAAAAAAGTAAAGCTTACTTCCATTAAAAAATTACTACAAACTGGAGAAAGTATAATTAAATACCACTATTAAAATTGAAAACAGGCAGATGT
>NW_016690186.1:2012507-2033171 GCF_001604755.1 Lepidothrix coronata | reverse complement strand
TTTAGTAAGATCTGAGCTACTTGTTTCTACATTTACTTTCCTAAGACAGTAGCAGGAGTGTGTATTTGGATGTTATATCCTCTCCTCAGCTTCATTTTGGCAGTACTTGGAAGTTAATTACTAGTCTTGTTCTGTCTCTTCTTTCTCCTCCTCACCACAAATTCCAATCATAAGACACTTATGGTGCTATTACAGGCTGGTAGAAAGCTCACACCCTTCCAGCCGTGCACAGCTGTCTTGTCTTGTCTTGGCTTGTCTTTTCTAATAGGGCATCCCTGGAAAGAAAGAATAATCTCCTTAATGAATTTGGAATTTAAGCAGGAGTTGTGTGAAGATTTCTTTTAGAGTCTTTGTGAGACATTTCATTCAAATTATTTATATGGATACGTATTTATAAGTCTCTAATTATGGATTTGATGAAAATATTCCTTAGTAGAGGAGTTGTTGAATATCAGAAAGATGCTTAATTTTGAAGTTTTGTTTAAAATGTAGAGGATTGGGTAAGTGCATAATTAAGAAGCTATCATTCCTGACACAGTGGGGAAAAAATGGCTCTGAATTCCATTAAGTAATCAAGGATTTGTTAAATATGTGTCATATAGTACTTGGCCTATGAAGAATATTGTTACAGAATTGGCTGGGAAACACAAACATTTTATAGTTTGAATCCTCTAGTATTATTCCCAACAGCTGTAATGAATGCTAGCTAGTGGCTGCTCTAGGTCCCAAAGATATCTGTAACACTTGATTCTGCAAAACAAATTTACAAGAAAATAATTAATATCCTTGGGTTTGAACAGGTAATTTCAAAGTAAAATTGGAAATGAGATAGGATATTTAACACTGGATAAACTCGTTTGAATAATGCAACAGTTCAGATATAACTCTAATTTCCTTTCAGAAATAACCCATAAACCAGAGCAGATTCTTGTAAAATACACTTAAAGAATGTAGAAAATAGGCAATTAAGATTTTTCTTAAATCTTAAAATACTAAAGGACAATATTTTTCTACAGTACAAACCCAATTCTTTGTACAACTGGTTATACTTCCCAGCATAATAATAATGAATTTTTCAAACAAAATTTTATTGCTGATGCTTTAAAGACTTGTACATTTGACCTATTCTGAGGACATACTGAAAAATTTGGTGTCAGTGACTTTTATCTTACACGAGATATCTGATCCTTATTAAATATTATTTAGTAATACTTTAATAGCATAAATTAGCTAGTTAAAATAAGCACAAGCCTACTATCTCCAGGACTACATAAAGAAAAGAAAAATTACCTGGGGGTAATTCTAACAAGTTTGGATGCCACTGTACTTTTTTTTCTCTGAAAGAGAATGAAAACAAAAGGCTTTTTTTGTTTGTTTGTTTTCTGAAGAAAAATACAGTCAGTCTTAAGTGCTAATAGATTATTCCACCTTGGACCCAAGTCCAGAAATCAGTTGACCCAGATCCTGGGAACACAACACACCAGCAAGGAATCGAAGGATGTCTGCTGAGCAGGGGCTCTTTGCCTGTGCTAGCTGTCAAGGTTACTCTCCCTATTGTCCCCTCTACCCTCCACACATGGATGCCTGAACTGTTTGCTAATCACCTTCTAAACTGCCACAGTTGCAAGCAAAAAATTTTGCAGTTTACCAAAACTATGGATGGTTATCTTAAAACTTTATACTGTAATTAATGTTCCTGTACCTGTTCATGGGGAATAGGGCAGAAAGCCCTTCCTGAACATTAGAGTATGACTACCTGAAGTTCTGAAACATGAGACTTTACTTTAATCGTTATCTTAACAGATTAACAAGCACTATAAGAGCAATACCAAAGCTCTTATTTTAAATGAAGGGCATGCCTAGAATTTCCTGATTTTAGGAAAAATAATTTTTGAATTATATAGAGTGTTTACAGAGGACATATCAAATTGAAGTAGTTCATTAATGTAGGGCTAAGTATCAACAGCAATAAAAAGAAGTGCCCAAGAATGTCTAACCTCTGTAATGATAAAAGATACAGAATTCCTCATAGAAGCTGTTTATCTCTAGTTCTCAGATAATTCAGACTGTTCTTAGAGGTTGTAAAGGGAAAAACTCTCCTGCCAACTTTCTCAAACTGCTCTAGTATTAATTACTTTCATTAATAGGTACTTTGACCTTGTTCCAAGTTTTAGTTGCCTAATTTCAGTTTATATCTCTCGGATTAAAGACCCACTTTCTCCTATTCTGTAATATAATTCCCTTGTGTAAGCAACTACAAGAAGTTAACTCTCAATCTCTTTGTTAATTAGAAAAACCAACTGAACTGCATAAACCTTGACTATAAGACTTATTTGCGAGTGCTTGCATTATTTTTGGATTTGAAACTTTCATGAAATGGGGTTAATAACGTTGTACTCCTTGCTCTGGCGGCAGTTTTACCAGTGCTGTGCTCAGTGGGAAGATCATTTCTCAACTTCTGCTTGTATTAGGACACATGATGTTTTATTACAGCCATTTAATCAGGCAATTAAATTCTTCCAAGTATTGCATTATTCAGAGTGTCTGCTTCACCAATATGTGTATCATCCACAGCCTCCAGAAACACAGAAACTCGTTGTATAATCTATTGAACTGGGATAGAAAAGGCACTTCTTAAGAGTTGGGACTAGCCCATTTTACAGCTCCATTAACAACTTTAATAAAACTGTCAGCAAGCTATTTAGTAATTCATTCGGTCTCCTGTCTTAGCATTATTAATTGTGATTAAATAGGACATCTTGTTCAATATCTCAGACATATCCCCTAATTTCACTCCCTGTTGGCTTTATGAAGCAAACTTACAACTTTGGGTTTATTTGACAACACTTATCTTAATTATTTCTTTCACCTGCCTTTTCAAAAGCCACAGCTGAGTTATGACACAGAACAAACTTGTAAAATAGGTAGATGTATTTGCAAGTATCAGTGTTCTTAAAGGTCTATTTTTCTTAATTTCAGCTTGACAATTTTGTTATATTTATGTATGGAAGAAAGATGATATACTGAGAGCGAAAAGAGAGGAAAGAAAATTTGTTGAAGGTAAAAACAAGTGAAAGACAATTAGATCAAGTATCCTTTCAAGATCACCAAATGACTTGTCAATAGGAAAGAGGAGGTTTCACAGAGCAAACAGAAAACCTGTACAGATGGTTCACAGTGTGAAAAGTGACAGAATAACTGCTAGAATGTAATGGTTTTCCTGCTGAAGTACTTCAGGGTTTGATTGTAGGCTCTACAGGAAAGAAGTCTTCTTTACCGAGTAGTATTTAAATAGATCACTGTTTATAAAAAACAAAACTCCTTTATCATTCTTATTCTGATAGTCCCCAACTGCATCCCAGGAGATGTGTGTCACCTCTATAAAACTGAAGACTTTGCAACATAATCCCCTAGAACAAAAAAAACAACAACCAAATTTCACAGCTTCCATCTGTGACCATCCAAAGTCAACCAATCACTACTTTGACAGGAAATGGTAAAATGGTTTTCCCATCAGCTATATTGTTCTGGTGCCCCTTTCCAGAGGAGCATCCTAGTACTTCATGTGAATTTCTAGGTTATCAGTTTATAGCCTCTCTTATTCCCTTTATAGGTTAATATTGGTCAGATTCTGTTTCTAATATCCACTCTGGAGACACCTCTTGTCTCTTCTGTCAATAGCTGAAGGCTCAACAAGCCACTTTTGTAAGAGTTTAGGTTTATCCACTTTTCCTCTTCCCAGGGGAAGCTGGGGAAGCTGGGGAAAGCCAACCGGGTCAGGAAATGCGAGTCTCTTGAATGTCTAAAGAGCAAATAGGTTTTGGCTGAACTCATGCACTTGCTATTATTCTTCTGTACCACAGCTTTGAACCTTGGGCAATATACATGACCAAGTTGTTCTTTCTACTTCTTGTCCCTATTTTCCAAAGCTGCCTTGAAGTCTATGAGTATTGGCTCTGTTTCTGTGGTTCATCTTTGCTTCTCCAGTCCTGAGAAGACCAGGTTTTTTCTATTAAAATGCATCAAAATAGTCTTCTGAAAATCCTTTCCCCTCCTCCCCCCCAGATATGAAGATTAGGTCTCTAATTTCAATAACTGCAGCCTCCTCTCCTCTGGCAGCTTTATTGCTCAGATCCATTAGCTACTAAGAAAAAAGTCCTGAACTTTTATTGTCAGTCACACCACACTTTTCCAATCTAAATACATACCTACCATTTCTGTTTTCCTTGTATAACAAATTCAAGCTTATTTCCTTTCAGATCACTGTAGGAGTTCTATTCTCTTCATTAAAGCTCTTGATTTATACAGTAGCACAAGACTAGGAGTCTGGTTTCCCACTCCACAAATACTTATTCTATTATCGGTCATGGTATCAATTGAGTATTGAATTAATGCCTTTCACAATCAATTACCTGAGGCTCTCCTACCATTTTCCTTTAAATATTATTTCAAGAATCATTTTGCAAGAGATTTCCAAACACACTATATGTGTGTTTTATCTGAACTTTACTGAATATGACTATAGGTATAACATCTGTGGATATGTGCATATATACATAGGTATGTATTAACTGTATATGTATGACATATACATATGGAAGATTACATAGTTATCTTGTTTGTATCTTCCCATACTTTTCATAGTGTTGCTTTCCATGGAGCCAGGAGAAAAAGGAAGTTAATAGTATCACTATCCATGTTTAAAATCAGTCTTCAATTTCCCTCGTCTGCTCCTTGTCTTTTCAGCCCTCGGTACTTCAGAACACGGATCATGTCGTACTGCATACCTTGACACTGCCCAACACTCTGGCAGTGACCTCTGGGTGTTTCAACAATACAAATAGGAATAGCAATGCCAATAGCAACTTAGGGAAAATAATTTCAAAATTTCTGATCCAGGCAACATGAAATGCTGCTCACAGAGAAAAGGTTATGGGCTTTGAAGTTTTTAAAAAAATGCATTAGTTTAGGCCTACTGTGAAGATGATTTTGATTTGATTTCCATTAAAGGAATTCACTGGAAAGAACTTAAGTCTAATTTCAACCAAAATGAGATTTCAGAATCAAACTATAATTTTACTTTCACAAACATAGCCATGGAAATATTTGCATTGAATACTCTTACTTAGAGACGTATCTGATACATTTGGCATTTTGCAGTACATACTTATTTAATGACAAAATACACCCAGATGCTAATACTTAGTATAATAATGAATTATCTTGATTGTCTTTTTTGAGCTCCAAAACATAGCAGATACAGTGCTGACAGTTTCTTCTAATAAAAAGGGTGAAAGAGAATTAAAGCCTTGATATCAAATGTCTTAGAAATACTCTTTGTCCAAAATCTTTTTAACATATGAATAGGAGTTAAGCTATTCATATACAAGATCCTATCAAACAAAAATTATGTTTGGACACACGAGAGGGAATCAGCTGCCTGACCCTCAGCTGTCCTTTTAAGCAAATCCACCATGAGAGAATATCCAACAGCTAAGCGTGCCAAGAAAATAGTCAGAAAAAAAGCTAAAATTATAAGGATCCAGATGGTACTATAGGAAAAAATACATGGGTATTTTGTATCGAAGTCACATTGTTGCCAAGGAATTCCATTGGCATTTACTTCTTGCCAAAGGAGAAGAGCAGGGTAATGACAACGTATTAAAACCAAAATATATAATATGGTTCTTTCTCACATTGTAGATCCCTTGAAAACAGATTGATATCTATGAAATTCACATGCCAAATTAGGGAATGAGCATATTTCCTACTCTCATTGGGATCATAACACAAAAGTTTGAGTATTAAAGTAACAACTATTTGCAAACAAACCAAGTAGAGCCTTTTTTATAGATCTTATAGACACCAGTGAGAGCAAAATATTGGTGATAATGCCAATAATTAATTGCAAAAAATATTTTTGTGCAAACAATGCTTCTATATAAACTGTGCTCAACATTCAAATTGGAAGAAAGATTATGTGCAATAAATGGATGAGCCCCTAGTGAACTTGCTAAGAATTCAAAATTAAATTTTCAAGTTTATGGTAATTCAAATAAACACTACAAATATTTTCAACTGCTAAAAGGAGAAATAATTACCAAAAAAAAAAATTATTTTCTTACTGAAAATTCTTTTTTCAAGACACTCTATTATATGTAATTGATGGTTCCTGCTCTCAAAAAAAATATTTTTCTCACAAGAGTACCACATCTTATTTCCATCTTAGTCATTTCTGAATATGTGAAATGGTAAAAGTTCATTTCTGACTTCTAAAACCTCCTTCATAATTCCAGAGTGGCAGTCACCATCTGACACTAAATACAGACTGCTCCAAGCCATTGCTTTTAACACAGTTTGAAAATTAAATTGAAAATATTGGTTTCAGATTTTTCAACTGAAAAAGAGATGGAGAGTGATGTTATTGCCAATGTATTTATTAAAAAGAAATCAGCTATAAACAGTGGCATACCCCACTAGCTGAAAGAAAATAGTAAAGATATATTCTTTTATATTATTGTATTCAGTTAAAAAAAACAAAATTTTGAAGTTTCAAAAAATACTTTTGTCATGCATATTTCATTACTTTCAAGAGGAAGCTGGCATAGTAGGGTTTTGTTATTATGCCTGATTGTTTTCCTAGGAAGAAAGGTGTTGATTGTCCTACTTTTCAGATGAAATAAAAAACATTTTTGAGATGAATAGTTTACAAATCAATCAAAAGTCAGGTTCTCTAGGAGTGAGATCCCATATTTTCATCATGCCAATATTATTTTAAAAGAAAATTTATTCATTATTGTATTCGCTCCTTATTGTGTATCTTAATAATTTGCTTTCTGGAGATATGCATGAGTAGAATTTCAAGAAGTTTATACTTGTGTTCTTCAAAACTTGTGTAGAACTAGGGAAAAAACCTTAAAATTATGAAGTGTTTGAAACCTTATGTAATATAATGCAAATAAAATTAATAAATGCCTCTCCTCTACTAAATCCTTTAGTTAAATCCTTTAGTTTTTAAAAATATTGCAGAAATAAATGGAATCATGTCAGGTTTTACTTTATTTTCCATTGGATTTTTCGTGATGCATCTATGGATTTTGTCCTAGTTAAATAATATGAGGTATAAGATGCTGTAATAATCTATTATAAAGTGTGTTAATACTCTTATTTGTTACCAAAGTTATTTGAAAACATTTGTTTAACCTTCAAAAATAGCAAAAAATCATTTTTATCAACTGTGCTTCAAACTTACATGCATTAAGAGCAAAACAACAGAAAATGCTTTATCCTAATCCTAAATGTTAAATGGAAATCCTGATTTTCAACTGACATGCAAGATGAGCACCACTTTACTAGCAAATACAGTTTTTAGCTGTATGGGCACCTGATTAAAGAAAAGGTAGTCTTTTAAATTGTTTTTATTAAGAAATTGAAGATTTTCTTAACCAGTCATCTGATGAAGTTGAATTTTCAGCATACTACTATGAATGTTCTCTATTTCTTTAGCAGTGATAGTTTTTTTTTCTGTGAGTATATTTATATTACAGACTGTTAAATGTAGAAAAGTATAGTAATGTACATATTGTGCAGTATTTCAACTAGTGTACGCAATAGAGAAATTTTGCAAAAATAGTCACAGGTTTTGACTATAAAATCCTGCAAAATTCATTCAAGCTTTGTCACAGATTTAAAAAAAAGAACCAAAATATCACCAAACTTGGACAGATTTTGTGCAAGGATGTAGAAATTTGTCAGAAATCAACAGTGATGCAGAGAGACTAAATACAGCATTACTCAAATCTTTAGTGCAAAGATGGTTTACAAGTTTAACTTAATCAGTTTCAAAACCGAGCAGAGCTGTTTCACAGGATACAAGTAGCATAAGTGTATGTATTTAGCATGCATGTAGGAATCTGTCTTGTCATTCGCATGTAGGCAGAGAAATAGAAGCAAGGCAGAGGGAGAGCTCCATATGTAAGTATCTAGATGTAGATACATGGAAGAAAACCAGTCTTTAAGAAGGGTTATCTTGCTGCTAGATCTCAAATCATACAAGACATTTCCCTGTCTAAGCAGAGGAACTAATCTGTTGTGTTTGTTTGCTGTTAGACTGTCTCGCTGTCTTAGCAACAAACAAAATGTACCTTCAAAGTACTCGTGGTGTACACCTACATTTGAGGTGTAGTCTGGAAGGTCAGTTAATACCTATGCATGAGAAATGGCTGAAAATCTTATTCTCATGTAAAAGTGTAATGGGGAAGATGTGTAGATACAGTTTTCTACATAAGTAAGTCAGTGTTCTATAGATATGTCATGTACAAGGTTCTATCCTAAAATAAATAAATAACTAAAATAAGAGGCAAGTGCTGTGAGACATTTGGAGTAAAAAGTGTTCTTGGAAATGGCTTAACTACAGTGTGAAAAAAAAAAAATATTAGTCCTGCTCTTACAAAATTACACTTTTGGATCTTACCCTGGATCCATGAGTGGCCAGGAGTGAAAAACTTCAAGACATTTTCCCAAAAGTAATGTTTTCTCAGACATTTCTCAGAACTGTTTTTGAGAACTTTATCCTATAAGTTACCTAACTTTGCAGTATTTTTTCCATATTGAGTACCCTCAACCAACAAACACACCTTCACATCATTAATCTGTCATGGCTCTTTCAAAAGCATCAGTTTTTCAATCTTATGGCAGTAACAAGAAACATTTGATTTAAGACATTGCTAGTTAAAAGAAGATCAAAAAAATGCTTCTATGCGATGGAAGAAGCGGTGAACAGGCAAGAGCATAATCACTTTGAAATATATTTCAAAGCTGCTAGGAAAATGTTTGTAGTGTTCTGCATCTGTATTGTTTTTTGATTCCCCAAAGGACTGCTTTAGGAGATATTCTTTGCCTATCAGACTATTCAATAATAATTTGGCTTCACAGATTTGGCTTACCAGAGTTCTTTGTAGATTTTTCTGGTCTGATGGGAAAACAAAGAACAGCTACTAACATCCACCAGTTATTATAGCTGCCTCTTTAGATTTCTCATAAGTAGGTACCGGAATATGACAGTAAAGATGAACATGAATCTCTCATGATTCAATAAGCAGAGGAATAAGAACAGTGGGTTTTATCAGTAATGGGAGTAAACTGCAGTGAAACATTTTGCAAAGATTACAGAGACTATGTCAAGATTTTAAAACATTGTATTTAAAGAGGGTTGAGAGTTCTTCCTCTTTTTCCTCTGTATCAAACACTCCAGAGATTTGACTGATCTATACATTAAATGAATAGTACAGCGTTTAAAATTACTAATGTTTTTAATACAAGGTGGTTTTAACAAAACTTTTTACTCTAACAAATTTTTTTATTCTAACCAAATAAAATACAGTTGCCCAGCTAGGACAAAAAATTAGGTCTCTGGTTAATATTTCAATAGTAGATAACAGGTAAGGATTAACTAGAGGTTGAGGCAAACATTATTGTCATGACTGAAACAAAAATGAGTTGCAAAAATACTGCATGAATTTCCCTACAGTCATATCCTCTTTCAGTGTAATTGCCTTTTCATGGAAGATAAAAGATGTGTAAAAATGCTGAAAAGTTATCTCCTCATTTGTGAAAGGTGTCACTAAGTTGGACAAAGGCTTAATTATGGCTTTAAGATTCTAATGATCACAGAAGTCAAAACACAGTAGAGCTTCAAATCAACAGTCAGTTACAGGATGTATTTGATAAAAACAGAAAGACTACATGGGAAAAATCTAAAAATACATAAACTAAACTGAAAAATATTTTAAAAGAAAAGAAAGTATCAAATTAATTGAATGTATCAATAGTTGCTTTACAGTGGGTTTTTCTACACTTAGAATATAAAAACCAGTCACTAAAACAGAACATTGAGGCATACCTACTTCTTTATCTACTATTCCTACAACTACTACAGTTAGTGCTAGAATTTATCCTTCAAATAATATTAAAAATCATCTTTCTTTCTAGTTTTATAATGCTTTTTTCATTATCTGAGAAAACAGGCTTCCCAGAAAAAAATACAGGAAATTTTGCATTTGCATTAATAAATACAAATCAACCAAATCTCTTTTTGCTTATAGGCATTGTGGTTTCACTGATATTACTGATAGGATTCCATTGTCCTAGTGTCAAGAAGCATAATTCAAAAGGCATATAAAAGACTATATGAAACCATAGCATCTATCAAAATGTGAACAATGTTTCCTGACTATAAGAACAATTGTCTCAATTTTAGAGAGTATAAATATGATCAATTCTTGCTGGATTCTTTGTTAATTATTATTTAAAATGAAATTACTGGTATTTTTCTAGATTAGGTGACAAAAATCAAACTTACTATTTTTTCAGAGTAAAACATCTACAAAGAACTATAAAAACATTAAAAAATAATATAACTTGGATGATGCAGATGTATAGATGTGGCACTTGGGGACAAGGTTTAGTGGTGAACATGGCAGTACTAGGTTAACAGTTCTACTCGAGCTCAGTGGTCTTTTCCAACTCTAACAATTCTATGATTCTATGATATTTTTCAGCTATGGATTTTTTGATATTGTTTTCAGCCTCTTAAAACCTCTTAAAAATGACATCTGGACCAGACACAGGTCTGGTATTGAATTTCAACTAATGACCCTGTTACAGATTCATGGATATACTGATATTTATTTAAATACTTATGAATTTGCAACATACTGTTTATAATTTATAAACATGTTTTAAGGAATGACATTGTAGATTTTCCTTGTTCTTTGTCAAGTGATCAATAATGTGACAATGTGTAACGTTTCAAGTGTCCAAGCCACTACTTGTAGAAGAGAAGACAAGAATTACAAAGCTAGTAGTTTCCAGTAACCCAATATCATTGGTAACATCTGCTTGATCTATGATGAACTGTCTAGTGAAAGACATTTTATGTTCACATAGTTCCAGGAAGTATTCCAGGATGTAATACTAGGAGAGAATGTTAATGAGTAATTACCATGTCATTAAACTTTCATTTTGCATAGCCACTGGATTACTTTATGTCCTGTTCCTGCCCCTAGCCTTCCACAACTGCATGGATCCTGCTATGAGAGGAAGGTAAACAACATTGTCCAAGTAGGAAACTGAGACTGGGCACCTCCTCATCTATGTTACTGGCTTTATTATTCAGTTTCTGTGTGGTATTGATTATGAATTTAACTTACAGCATTCTGTTTCTCCATGACTAAAATTAAGATAATAATTTGATACCTATTTTACCGAGATAACCTAAAGATTAATAAATGCTTGCAAAATTCTTTTAGAATAAAAAGTCCTATATAAATGCTAATGATTCTTATTAAATTAACTTGGTCCTGGGCTGGATGTGCTAAGCACACATTGTTAAAAAAAATTTTCAGAAGTCTTAGGAAGAGTAAAGAAAACACTATTCATAAAGGAAGATCATCAGTACAAACAGTCATAGCTGTCATTTTATTCTCAGTGGTCAGTTTCTGTGAAGATTTATTCTGTTGATTAATGAGATTAAAGAATTTTTTTTTAATAGTGATTGCAAGCACTTTGCTAAGAGAGAATTAGCTTCTCATGAGAAAGGCAGCACTGATTGTCATTCACAGCATTCTTGCTGTGTTCTCTAAAGTTTCACTGTCACAGTTGTCTCTGTGCTCTCACCCCCACTTCTACCTTCTGTGCACTTTTGCTTTTGAAATCCATCCGGAGCCCTTAGTTCATCCTCACTGGCCCTCTGCCATGCTGTTTGATTTCCTGTGCATTGGGGTGGGGTGCTCTTGTGCTTTGAGGAGGAGATCCTTGAAAACCATGCAACTCCCCCAGATCCTTTTCCCTTTAGGGCAGTCTCTGATGGGACCTTGCCAAGAAGAGCACTGAACAAGCTGAAGTATGTTCTCTTAAAAGTCCAGGGTTATATATTTGTCTTTGTCTAGCTCATTTCCCACAGCAACTGATGACTGAACAGAGAGTTCAACACATGGAGAACAAATCAATTAGTCTAGAGCAGGGAAGCACGTTAGTGCTGTTGTGTAAATTAGTAACACATAACTGAAGAAAGAAAGGAAAAAAACCAACTGTAGAAGAGTAAAAGAAAATAGGATTGTACAGGGTTAGATGAATTGATGAATTTTCTCCATATGTTCACATTTACTGAGTTCTAACTGCACTGATGAAGAAGAATGATTTAATTATGCAACTTTATAGTTTAAGACATAACTTTACTAAAGCCAGCATTGTAATGAATTACTTTAGTTTCTCTAGACATCTAGCTATGATTATTTTCTCTCTCTGCATTTATGTAGAAATAGAAGAATAATGTATACATCAATGAATTAAGCTATTATTTTAATCTCTCAAGTTATCAGAAATAAAACACTACCAAAAGATGCTATGACAATTTTACCCTGGGCTCTTGTTCTACAAGCTGTGCTTTGTACTACCTGTTTAATCGGAGTCATTGAAGAAATTTTTTTAAGACTAATACATAGATAATACACATAGAGAATAACCAGCTAAACAGATAATACACATAGAGAATAACCAGCTGTATTTTTCTCACCTAACTGCTGATTTCTTACAACTTTCTTCTCTAATTCAAACCACTATAAGAGCCTGTAAATCAGCTTCAGAGTATCTCTATCTCTGTTGCTTTCTTTGTAACACAAAGGGGTACCATCTGCTACCATCTGCTTTGTGTCTTTTCTATCTGCCAATAAGCTTCTATAGACACGTTTTTACAAGTAAACCCCATCTCTTTTGTCTAAATCAAATTCTATATATCACGACTATCTCTGAAACTTTTTCTGTCTGTTTTTAGCAATAGTATAGTTTCATAGAAGTGTTACTGATAAAAATATAAGCAGCACTATATAGACATCTCTGCTCTTTATTTGCTGATTGGAAGCTTCTTAATGTGATCCCTATATGCAATATTATGAATTGGTATGATCATATTTTAAGAATGACAGTGAGGTACCATGTATGCTATCAGGACATTGACATTTTTTGGATGTTCTTTTACCTGTGCAAGTGAGAAAAAAGAAGAAATATTATCCCTCTCTAACAATAATATTTTGCTAGTGGGTGCTCCAAAGCTAAAAACAAAAATCTGTAAAAGTTTGAATAAAAGAAGCAGTCTTCTCTACTGGGTTCACTAACAATCACATAAATTTTTAACTGGACATGCAACACATGTCAGCCAATAAACTATACATCAGCACTTTCTGATAATGTTTTCAGTGCTGTTTACAGGAATTACTAAGAAGGATAGACATAAATGTTCTGTGGTTACATTTGGCCTGGTAGTATCTTCCATTGGCACATATACATATATTCACTAGAAGCATGTGAATCATTTGTAGTTACAAATGAAAGATTTACAGTGTAAACACTGACACATTTTATGACCTCGAAATTAAATTTTGTTAAATTCTTTACAAGGGATTCTGGTTTTCCCACGAATTTCAATAAAATACCTTACTTCTTGGAAATATAAAATGATGTTAAATGAAATTATGGAGATATTTTATCATAAAAGTGATTTGGACAAGTCTTTCTCCCTAAGTCAATTAGAGATAGAACATTTGACAAATATCATGAACAAACACTACCATTAACTTCAGCAGCTTCCCAAACAAAGAAAAGTTATTTGCATTTCCAGATTTTCACTTCATTAACAATTTAAACACAAATTAAACCTTAACAAAGATTATGGTACCTTAACAACCTTCTCTGACTTTGAAAAAAAGTCATAAATTGTCTTCATATTACTGAAAGTCATGAGTAAAATCTTCCATTAATCATAAAATGTCAAGCCCTTGCTGAAGCTTTCAAGAAAGTTTTACTTGGTGGGCTTTAAAATAAAAATAGACATACCTTTCCTCAGAAATATATGTGCTTTTTTATCTGGCTGATAGAACTGTGAGACATGGATCTCACAAAGATACTTATTTTGTGGAGAGATGTTAAAAAATCAGCTACTTTCCTGTTAAGAAATATGAGCTGAACAGTTTTGGATTTGGGACCAAAACATCATTGCATTCTACTAATAATCATAGTGTGATTTTAATTCTGGCCTAGAGATAGATGCACCCTAGATAATTTGCAGTTATGTGACTTCCAACCTTGTTCAAAACCCGTAAAAGTTAATGGTAATTTAGGCATTCACGTCATGGTCACTAGATTGAGTTTTGAATGTTCTGGTAAAGTTCTAGCTAACATGGCAGTGGAATTTCAAATTGTCCCTGATCATCCTACCATTTTGTTAACCTGTCGAAATACTCTACCTGACTGAAAAAGTGGTTGAAATCTCTCATTCCTCATTCAGATCTTATGACCTTGACAGAGAGTAAGATGTATTATATGTTATCATATTTGCTGATTATTTTTTTTTTAGTGTGAAACATTAGCAATAATTCTGGTATGGGAATTTCCGTCTTTTACTTAAAACATAAGACTTTAATTTTAAGCTTTGATGATAGAGGACAGAGTTTCTTTTACCTTATAAAGTTTTTGAGACCCTGGTTTTTTAACTAGCAATTAATCTCTGAAATCAGAGCTGTAAATTCATTATTTATGAATTTACATAATGCTGATGTAATTTATGCATATACTTCAATAGCTGACACAATTAAAAATAAGCATAAAGAATTCAAAAGCTGTTTTGGGAATATCAAAAATTTGATATTCCATCAACTATCCTCCAGAGTTAGTCCTAATACCTCCCTGGTTTGGGTTACTTCCTTCAAGTTGTAATGGCTTTATTTCATTTCTAGTTATTAGAAGATACATTTTGTATTTCATAGGAAAGCTGAAGAGACACAAAGCATTAGTACAGGGATTAAACAAAAGACAGAATAAGTACAGGTTACCTTTGTCTAAAGCACAGAAACGGAAGCTACCTTTAAGGAAAGAAATAGTTAAAAACTAATGCAAACAGTTCACATCTTTTGCTTTCTGTAATGTGTAGAGAAGCACCAATCTGAAGGCTTTTGCCCTCCATGCACTACCCCAGGCAAGACTGGGATCTGCATTCAGCTGTTTCACAGATGTGTTTAAAACCTCTGTGGCTCTAATGTTTGCTTAAAGCTGGGGCAGGTAAGACAAACCAGTTTGGTGGTGCATTTTTCCTTGAAAACATGTCTCAATCAGAAAGATTTGAGAGAAAGATACTTCTGAAAAGTCTCTGTCAGTGTCTTGAATTGAAGATAGACACAATTCTGGAAGGTTGGTGGTCATTTTAATTATCATTTCTTTTTGTCATCTTTGTGGTTTTGTGGCTGAGTGTTAGCGTAGGTGTGAATCTCCCAAGACAAAGTTTAAAAAAAAATCTTACAGGGATAAATTAATTCTGTACTATAAATTTTATAGTACCTTTGGACCTTTGGGGTGAAGGAAATGAAATGCAGGACACAAAGTATTGCACAGCATAGCCCCTGCAGGCCCTGGCCGTGACTGAGCACTGCTGGCAGCACACCAGAATTTGTGCTTTCCTGAACAGTGTTTGCCCAGCATGATGTCCTTCTCTTATTCTCACTCTAGCCCCACCCTCCCACAGCAAATAAACTGGAGTTGAACATGAAACTGGATGGGACACAGATGGGACAGCTGATGCGAATTGGCTTAAGGAATATTCCATGCCAGATGGTGTTGTGCTCAGTGAGAAGAGATGGGAGAAAGGAGGAGAAAAGCTAGAATGTTTGTGGTGATGGTGTTTGTCTTTCCAAGTCACCATTACGTGATGGGGCTTTCTAGGAAGTAGCTGGATGGTAAGTACCTGTCAATTGTAAGTAGTAAATGAATGTTTTTCTTTGCTTGTGTGCACACCTTTTTCTTTCCCTACTAAACCAGCATTCTTTCACTCCACAAGTGGTTTACCTTCCTTTTGTTTTCTCCCTGTCCTGTAGGAGTGGGAATCGAGGGAACAGCTCTGTGGGTGCTTTGCTGTTGACCACAGTCAATCCACCACAGTAAAAACCTGGTCAGGCCAAGGCTGAAGACTCACTATAGATCTTCCTAGCATTGCTCTACTGAACTAAAGCCAGTCTAGAATGTTGCTGAAGGCAGAGGGGAAAAAAATCCGGTCCTACTCAGGAAGTCTCTATTGAAAGAAAGCTTTCTCAACTAAGTAATAGGAAGAGTTGAGATTTCAGAAGGATTTGTAATGGAAAAGTAGAACTTGTTTTGCTGAGGAAGACTGCAAAATGCCTTCCCGAAAGGGTTAGGTGTTTTGTTGTTTTTTTTCTCCTTTCTGCAGTCAGAGGGAGTTGCAGAGAGAGAGCTGTGTTATCCCTCTGTGCTATGCCGGAGAGAGATAACCCTCACAAACATGTACAGGACCCCAGCAGCCGAGAGAAGGTGAGGAAGACAGGGAAGAGAAGATAAAAAGCCCTGGAGAGGGCAGGGCCCTCTTAGGCCCAATACTGCCTGGCAGAGCCGAAAAGTTGTAACTTTTAATGTTTTTGCCTCTGAAATAAAACTTTTTTGAACCCTTGATGTGGCAATGGATTTGCCATATGCAGGATGGAAAAAGCCCTGTCAGAGATGGACTGGTGAGGAAAACAGCTCAAACCTTATGGAGACAGAATTTTTTACTGTGGTTTAAACATGTTTTCAAAATGGCTTTTTGCATTTTCTGCAGTGTCACTGTCTCCCTCTTCCTGACACCCCCTGTGAAGCTATTGTCTCTCATACAGAGTGTCCTGGGAAGGTGTCCTGAGGTGTTTCTCATTGGTCCTTTGTTAACCCCTTCCTATTGGCTGTTGACTCTTTACCTGATGGTTTTTTCTGTGTGACCCTGAACTTCTGATTGGGCCCCTTTGACCCTCCTAAAAGCCTTATAAACCCCAACCCCACAATAAATTCTCTCTTTCGTCCGTCCCTCCCTGTGTGGTCTGTGTGCTCCTTGAGGGGTCGCCGGGCCACGTGCAGGGGTGGGGGGAAGAGCATTCACCTCGCAGGTAATGGGACCAGCAGCTTAAGGCCTGGAGGTCTCCCCCATCCCACTAATCCGCCGTACCTTTCCACTGCCTTGGTATTCTTGGGGAAAATACCTGCATATGCCAACAATGAATCCATGAGTGTGAATACAAGACAGGAAAATGAAATATATCCTTGTGCATACTTTAAACACTTGTTGCAGGTGTTTTACAGGTTATTTTCAGAGTTAGTTTTCTTGGTCATTTTTTTTTTTTTTGGTCAAAGTACACAACAGATTTACAAAGCTTTCCTACAGACAATTGATTGCCTAGATGTACCCTGAGAGCATGTAAACAGAAAGAGAGGGGTTACTAAGACTGTGACCTGCACAGAGAAGAAATTGGACTTGCTCCTGCTAGCAGATAGGAAGGTAAATCCCAGATACTAAGCAGCATCTTTTAACTCAGAAAAGAGTCACCAAAGGTGGCTAGGAGTATTTACTTTAAAAAGCAGTGCTAAATAAAAGTTCAGAGACTTCAAAACAAGGTTTAGAAACTAAGGACACCATAGAGAAGATATGACACAGCAATTCCTGGTTCTGATTGTCACAAAAAGTCACCAAGTAATCAAGAGTTCTTGTGTTGCGTCTGTTGGAACGGAGAATGCAGTCATGTGAACTGCCAAATAATGACAAAAGGATGGAGAGAAATTCAGGTTAACTGAATGCAGTTGGTATCAAATTTAAGTGCAGTCCAAAAGCCCAATCATCTCTCATAATACTTTGACCAGAAAAAAAAAAAAGATGCTACTTGTTGTTTGTTTCTTACATATTTTTTTTTTAGAAGAAAAAAAAAAAAGCCAAATTGAGATCAAGAACTTCATACCTTACAATTCAGTGTTTTCAGCATAGGTTTGGATGACAATTCAAATCTGTATTTTTCAGATTTAGCCCATCTCAAAACTTTTTATGCTTTTTCCCTTTTATTTACAGAGTAAAAGATAGACACAGTGTTTATATGAAAAGCCTAAAAAGCTTTGTTTATGAAGCCTTTCCCTTAAACCAGGATCCATACTGCTCAAACCAGAAAGAATGCGAAGTTTCTTTAGTTGTCTTATCCAATTTCTGACATACACTGATTTCCCTCTGACTTGTATTTTATAGATGTTTTCTTCTGAAGCTGCTAAGGATATAGGGTGAGATTTCCAAAATTGTATTTTCATATAAATTTGCAAATAAAATTTAAGACGTACCTGACATGATATTTGAAAAATAAATTACCTGGTAAGTGCAAAATACATTCTACTATTCTGTAATCTGGTATTAATTTCTGCTTTCTGAAAGTACTGAAACTATGTACATTACTTTCTGTTAAGTGTGGCAGTTTGCAGCAGAGTAATTATGCTCTTCTCATAAAAGTACAATAGTAAGAATGGAGAGTGTCTAATGGGAATACCTCTAGAATGAAGCTTTTCTCTCAGTGTTAATTAGGGGAAGAAATTACAGGGATATGCATTTCTATTACAAGAACTGCCAGTAAAATCCTTTTCTGAACAGCTCTTATAACCAAGAAGATACAAAGAATTCATTATTATGTTTCTTAACCTGTAGGTCACTACATTTATTCTAGTATATTGCATTGAATCCAGTGGATTATAATCGACAGTTTTATAGTAACAAATTGCATAATCTTAAAAATATAAGCAGAACATTCACCTGCTGCAGCAATATTCATTGAATTTCACTGAATTTATGAGAGCCATAGAGGAGATAAAACCTCCTTTCCGAGTATTTTCACTTACATATTTTCCTTTTGTTATAAACCCCAGAAAATCATAAAAGCATTTCTCTCACCAGATAAAATCTTTAAGGCTTTGCTTGGAGACCACAAACCACCAAAATTCAAGCTCATAATTTCTTAAATGTCACTATGGGAATACCTGAATAGGAAACACAGAACTAAACTAAACAAGTAGTGGAGAATTCTCTTGTTGTATCACAGAACATTCAGATCATATACTATAGGTATCAAATATGGAGACAAGAAAGAATGCTGCAAGGCAATGTTCTCCTCAATATTAGAAACAGCATGCTCACAACTACATAGTTTTTACTTACTGAAGGAATTGAAAAGACAAAAGTAATCCCTAGGGCAAGCCAGGGCCACTTTTATCTTGCCTAAGCAGGATGAAAAGCAGATCACATTTAAATGCTTAGGTCAGGCAAAAGCCACAATAAGAAAAAAGCTTTCACTTTCCAGACTCTTCCTTGTACTCCAGCACAGTTAGAAAATATCTCAAGAACCCTTAAGTTTTTGGAAACACAAACACTGTAGCAAAGTACACATAGTACATATCAAATCTCTTTGATGCACAGCAAATGTCCGTGGGTTTTAGAATCCACACAAGTGCACAATATAGCAAAGTGGTTTGATCCTTGGGTTACTAACTCTTTTAACACCTGGACTTCAAGAGAACAAACTCAGCACATGGTGGACTTCAGCAGAACAACTCCCATTGCTTTGTTTCTCTCTCTCCTGCTCTCCATATCCAGAAGCAAAGCGTGGAGAGGAAGGCTTCCATCCAATCAGCTCAAACCTACTGCTTTTTCCTCTCTGTACCAGCAGTCTTTGTGCAGGCATATGCAGTGAAGGAGATCTGTCTGTTACAAAGAACTATTGTTATAAATTTAGCTATTTTTTTGTCTATAAATTTGAGTATAATGACCAACAATGCACTGAATTAAAAAGAATCCTTTTTTTTTTTTTAACTTTCTAAGATTTGGATATCTGTCCGTTATTTAACTTCATATAAAACCTTTATTTTAAATGGAAAACAACAGGAAGAATATGAGGGGAACATTAAAACAAGAAAAATCTACAAACCCCAGAACATTATTAGAAAGTGTAAGTTTTGCATAAACATCCAGAAACGCAAACATCTAAATCTAACATCTGTTCCACTCAAAGCAGAATGTGAAAAGAATGGTGAGGGACTGAGGGGACAATTGAAATCGTTAGGGAACTCTAATGTTAGCTGTTCTGCAGGTCTAAAGTGTATTTCCCCTAAATAATTCCAAATAGACTTGCTTAGAAAACAGACACAGATGTTGCATTATTTTTATTTCTTAAAATATAGTACACTTTATAGCATATAATGAATTTTTAAATACTTACTGATTTAGAATTCTGAGCAGCATTGAAATAGTCTTTAAAAGAGGATTAAAAAAAGAAAGAGTATCTACGGGCAGGCCTAGATTCTTCCTGCAGTGGGAATCCTGGGGAGAATCCCCTGCCCAAGAAAAAAATGCCAACAAAAAAGCTTCTGTCCCTACACTGTATGGTAGGAACACAGCACCATTACCAATGAGAAAATAGTCTCCTTCCCACTGACTTCAGGGGCAAGTATCTTTGGTGGGACCAGGACCAGATCCTGGACATCGTTTATTCTTAGACTGACCACCTAAACAAATAAATGAAAAGGACTTTATACCTGTGCATCTATTTGAACAGATACTAGAACTGAGAAACCTCAGAGTGAGACAGAAAGGAAACTAGAGGAGACTCCCAGCTGCAGACCATGGTGTCTCTGAAGAGGTGGTCTTGCTTTTCCTTCCTCCAGTATTGTTGTCAGCCCAACAACACTCATATGTGTATTTAGGTAACAGTAAATGCATATCAGTTGCCTCAACCTATATGTGTGTACATATTTTTTTCTTTTTCTTTTTTTTTTTTT
>NW_016690186.1:1983994-2009764 GCF_001604755.1 Lepidothrix coronata | reverse complement strand
ATATATATATATATACAATTTCTGCAATAAAATATCAGTAAACAACAAAGGTTTACTAAAAGACTCAGAAAGAAGGATAGCAATGGGTTATCTGTTCTAATTTTTAATAAATCCCTGCCTTGCAAATGAGAATAAAAAAAAAACAAAATCAGTCCCACAAAGCCTGATAAAACAACATGGAAAAAATATTAGTTTTCTAACACATGCACACTTCTACAACCCTGGATCATACAGCACAGAATAAAATTCAGTCAAGAAATTTGCCTCTTTAACAAATCAAAACCAACAAATATGCAGTGAGTCAAGACTTTATGTTAGAGAAACTGCAGTCCTGTGACTGTTTTTGGTTTTTCTAATCTTTACTCTCTTGGTCCACTGTGCTTTTTGCTCTTTAACATTTTACTGCAAGATTTTTCGTTGCTCTGTCCCACCCCTACTTTCATTTTAAAGCTATCTATGTTTTAATATTTCCCATTTTGCACTCTTCCTTGTATACTTTTGCACTCTTCCTTGTATACTGAAGACAAATAAAACTATAATAATACTTTTTTTTGCATACATCTATTACAGGATTTCCTGGGTTCATTAAACATACTGTGTTTCCACTGCTGAAAATAACAAGGATTAAGTAATACACTTCAAGTTTTATTCCCATTTGGTTATGATGTTCTCAGTCTCTGGAAAAGAAGCTCACACAATGTAGATTTAAAGAGCAATTAAGTGTCTATTGTCTGAACTTTTAAGTTTTCCTTTCTACAGAGTTGAGTATTTGCTTTGGTTTTAAAAGCTCTTCACAGAATTTTCAGAATGGTGCAGAAGTACATTGCTGTGAATTATTAGATAAAGCTTTAGAAAACTCTTCAGTTATGGCCAGTCATCTCATGATCACTTCTGCTGCTCATTCCAAGCATGATTCCTCTCTGTACAAGTGAGACTGGCTGAAAATGCAGAAATATCCCTGAAATTTGAAGATTTATCTGTAAATTGACACCTGTGCAGCACTTGATCATTGTACTCTCACACCTTTTATATTTTTCTCTAAGTTCATCAGTCTGATTCTCTCTCACACTCATGAACAGATCTGCAAACATCTTCTGTGTCATTTCTATCAAAGCACTATCCAATTCACAAAATTTTTCTTTAGTTTTACAGGCATTATGAGCTCCTGACACCTCTCTGCCAAGTCTGAACTTTCTTGAATGCATCATGGGCAAGTACTGGAAGCAGAGAATGTGACTTTGCCCCTATATTGAAGCAAGGTACAATGCTTTCATATACATCATTGCCTTAATGTAGCAATACTTAAAAATTCTAACAACTTTGTTCTTTGTCCCATATTCAAAGTTTTAATGTCAAAGTTTATGGGTGACTTATACTATGCGACACATTACCTATAAGGCTGCAAATCATGTCTGTTCCTGGTCTGTCCTCCCATGACAATTTCAGCCACCGCTTCCAAGCACGGTGCTCCTTGCTTCTTGTTAGCTATATCTTCCAGGGCAACTCATGAAAAATGTATTTTTCAACATATTTTTTAGAAACATATAATTGATTTTTGTTTTATTCATATAACAAAACCAGACATACTTGCTTCTGAAGGGAGAGATGTCACCAGTGATGGGACTTACCCTCTCTTTTGAAATAGGTAGTAAGATATCAAACTCAGTATGCATGTCTCAGGGATCTGCTCTCTTTAGCAAGAGGTTTTTGGTAAGATGTTTAAAAAGTCCCCAAACACTACACGAATAAAAACTTCTATGTGCCCTTCTAGTGGAGCGATGATGTGCTCTATTGGCACATCTATGGATTATTCTGGGCCCAAAAGACAGTGCATTAATTTTGGGACTGATACATTGGTCTCCTATGATTATACAGGTTCTGTGATATTGTCCCTCTTCAGTGAATACACAGAAGACTTGATTCTTCTGAACTTCATTCAAGTACCACTTGCAAGATTGTTTTCCATTAAAATTATATGTTAGGGAGAAGATGAGCTCTGTAATCAGTGCTTCTATGTGATACTGACTTTATACCGGGCCTCTTTCTTTATCACAACATACACAAATCACAGCAGTTTCTTAAAAAATTGAAAACAGGGAAAAAAAAAAGGCAACTTAACAGGTTCTGACCCCCTTCCTTCAGGAACCTGTGCCTTTGCCACAGGTCAGCTCTGGGATGGCCCAGGAACCTGAGACCCACAGAGAGTTTTGCTGTATGAAAGAAAATCAGGAGCAGCCCTGTGGGCTGGGGATGATTCTAATCATTGTCATTGAACTTGCTCTGAAATTCTTGTTCAGATACTGTAGTTTTGTCCCTCTGTCCTAAAAGGACACTGCCTCTGCTTGCCTTGCTGGCAAGCTGTCTTCCCTTGCAAAGCACCCTACTCTTGTGTCTCCATATACCAGCTTTTTCCAGTGGTGCTGACTCAGAAACATTTATCATTTCACGCCAGAAAACCTTTTAAGTAAGCAGAAGAGGAGGCATGCATTGTCAATTAAGCTCTAAATTTGTTTTTCTGGGGAAGAATATTGGTTTTTAAAAAAGACCTCTTCAAAGCTTTTCCATTATACTTGATGATTCAGCTCAGGAGCACTGAGTAATGCAGACTATATTGTGCATCTCAGAAGCTGTTTAGAAACAGATTGCATATATGAAATATGTGGATTTTATTCCACCTGTATTGATATAATTGCCTCTGGCCCATTGATTTAATTTTAAAAATCCATTAGAATTGACTTTATAGTTATATAAGCCATGAATACAGAAGAATATCTACCTTAATTTGTTTACTTATGAAAGTGGTGCTATTGGTATTGGTATTGCTATTGATGATCATCAAGCTATCAGTATTATGAAATATCAGAATCAGCACATTCACTTAAACAACTAGAGAACTGTCTGTATGATTCCTTTTACAAGAAAATGACACGTAGAGATGAGTTTAAAAAGTGTTTTTTACTTCACTTGCCTAGAGCAACACCTTTGCTTGTTTATCTTGCATAACCTATTTCCACACGTAATTGCACGATTTCCATAAAGTCAATGACAATTATTAGCATCGAAATATGTCACTGCACACTAACCCAAAGGAATATGGAGCAATACCTGAAGTGCTGAGTTATATTCTCTGATGTTACATATAACTATGTAATAGGCAGTTTGATAGGACTCACAGAACACCTATTTGTTTAACTTCTGTTTGTGACAAGATACTTTTGACAGACTATAACAAATTTCTGCAATGAAAGACCATATAGCATTATGGTCTGAGAGGGAGAGATCAGGGATATCCTCAGTATCATTAGGTGACTTGCACAATTAATACATGAAATGTGTTCTATTTTATTAATAATTTTTTGTGCCCTCACACCATCACTAGTGTCACAATACAAGCATAAATTGCCTCATTTTGCATGCATACTTCAGAATTAGCTTAAATCAGTTTGTGGAACTGAACTAAGGAGTGATTTGAAGGTCTCTTGACAAGGGCTAATGATAAATGGTAATGCACTCAGTTTTGAGAAGCTGAAAGGGGGTATATTTCCAGTATTCATGTTAAATTTAGTTTTGACATCTTCATTTACATTCTGCAAAGGGGAATAGAAAACATGTTAATGAAACTGTCACATAAACTGGGAAATGTTGCAATAAAAACAGAGAAACGGCACAAAGAGAAAAAAGGATTTGAAACAGAAAATAAAACGTGTTCAGAAATTTGCAGACCAGAACAAATAGGAATTTAATATTCCCTTCAATGCATCCAAGGGAAACTTCAGCAGAAGAAAACAAAAAACACCAATTGCCAAGAGAGCTTTAGATACTGAGTTATATAATACTAATGATGATTGATTTTTTTTTTTTTTTGCTTATGGAAATACGGAAATATCTATTCATCTGTGGCCATTCATCACTGTGTGTTTGGATCACCTTATCTGTCCTCACATAGCAGGAAAACAATATTTTTGTCTTAGAGTCATCATTAAATGTGACCAATTTCTCAAACATATTGTTATATCCAAGAAAGACATTGACATAGTAAATTGTGATGATTGACTGATGAGGAATACTAAAATAATCAAAGGTCTTTGGTTTAGATAATTAGTTTTATGGGAGGTCATCAGAGAAGTCTGAAAATGTCCACTGAGGAATTTTAAGGAAGAAGGATGTTCCAGTTTCTGCAAGTAGGTAAACACAACAGGGAGTAAAAATGATAAAATTGTGAAAAAGAAAATTCAGAACCAACACTTCTTTCCAAAAGTGAGGACTATTGAACTTTGGGAATTGTCTCTCACTGAAAAGTAATGAAGTTTCCATTACTCTGGCCAACTTGCATTAGTCGAGCCAGTCCGATTTTACAATAGGGAATAATTCCAATGGCAGGGAGATGGACTAGATGACTCTAAACACTTTTTCTATCCCTAGTTTTTACAGCACAAAGGATATAATCTTGAAATACAAATTGCAATGGGAAATGTGTTCTTCCTAATGGTTACAGATAAAGGCAATTTTCAGACAACATCCTCTCCCTTTTATGTCTCTGCTCTAAAGAGACATTATCACATAGGTTTTTAAGATAAACTAGTAACGTACACTTTAAAGGAAAAAATAATACGTGGAAAAGAGCACTAAAAAGAATCACATTGTGTCTAAAACTACAAATAATTTTGCATTGGCAAAACCAACATATTTTTTTCATTTAAAACAGTTATAGACGGTGCAAGTGAAAATTACATATATCCCATGCAAATTCAAAGGAGTATAAAGAAAACAAAAGAAGCAGGAAAAAAAAAAGAAGAAAAAAAAAAAATAACGCACTCAATCATAAATTTAATTTGGTTAATGGTACAATACACCTAAAATCTCTATATTTTGAAGTTTTTAATTCAACTTTTTTTTTCAATAGCAACTATTACACCATACTTGGAGAGCATTGAATACATTTTGGGTTGTGAGGAGATAAAGACATTTATTTCACTTTTGCAAAGCCATGTTTTCTTCTTTCTTTCAAATGCACAACAGACTCGCTACAACACAGGGCAATGAGAAAGGTACATTGCCTTTATGTCTGGGACTGAAAATAATGACTATATTTTGTTACTAGGAGCCACATTGAGGGCACATTAGATCACAAATAATCTGCAGTGAAATCCAGTAGGTTTTTCTACTTTGATGCATCTTTTGTATCCTTATGCTTGCCTGCATATATATATGTATAAAGTGCACATATGTGTATATGAATAATAATTCAACCATAATATGTAGAAAATGTATTTAATTACACATAATAAATGTGTATGTCATATATATGGCTGAAATCTACTAATAGTTCGACACAAATCTAACTAATTTGGTATCACTGTATATTAACGCAGAATCTCTGCCAATATTGTCACCGATTTCCATAATAAATTCCTTTATTTCCATTAGCTCAGTTATTGAAGAATAGGCTTGGAAATATGATGCACATACAAAACCATGACAGCAAAGGCATCCAGATAGAAAGCATTCCATATGATGGGTCTTAGCATTTCAAACACCTTCCTCAGCCATGTTTTATGACTTTGTTCTGATCTGTTACAAAAAAATTTCTTGTTTTTTGAGCTTGTGGAAAAGGGGGGCTCACATGCAAGTCTAGGTGCAAATGCTGGTTTTATATTTAAGTAGTGCAATAAAGAAGTAAGATTTGGCATAACTCCTTTAAGTTCCAACAGTCAAGAGATACATCAACATGTGGCAAGTACAGCCATATTCCCATTAAAATATGGATTTATGACCGTTCACTTTGGCTATGATGATAAATACGGAAAAAATGCACAAATGTAAAGAAACTACTCAGCTTGCAGAAGGTGACAATGTGTTTTGTACTCTCATTGGCTGTTTAACAAGTTATTCTTTTATCTGAAGAAGACAAAAGGATATCAGGTCAATGGAAGAATGATAAATAAGGAACAATTAATCCACCTTAATGCAAAAGGTTTAACTTGCAGCCTTTTCATGTTCCTTTATCTTTTAAGCTTTTCTGAAGCTTCACCAGATCTTCCATCCATATAAGGATATGATTCAGTTTACTGCTCTTACCATCAATTTCTTGATCCCTCTTGGACTAATCTTTGGAAAATGCCTGCTGACATTATCGAATAGAGTGTGTGACATTGAAGAGATAAACAGAAAAAAGTAATAGTGGCTAAACTAATTAAAAAAATTGGAGGCACACCCCCTGTTAAAACCGTGTTAAGAAAAAAATTGATGAGGCAATGAGAAAACCACAGACCACCATGCACGGTGTCATTGTTACTTCTAGACAGCTTGAGTCATAAGTTATTAAAATGTCTGTAGCTATCCTTTACGACTGTAATGAAACAGAAACATGCTGCAGTAGGTAGCTTCTGGCACAAATTCTTTGTTCAGAACACCTATAAATCTACATGGTGCTTACCATGCTTCACTCATGCATAAGGATGCAGAGGTCTAACAAATAAGTTAAAAGAGCCTTACAGAAAGCATTTCCATCTTCAAGACTATGCAATATTTATTTATTATTATTTATGAAGACTACAATGTAATCCATTATGAAAAGGACAAGTAGATTATTTTTGCTACAGGCACAATGTGCAAAAGTATCTCAAGGTCTTCAGCTTGCCAAGGTGTAATCTATTTGCCAAGTAGATGATCCATTTATACATAAGAAAGCAAGTACTTGATCATTACCCAAGTCTCACTAGGTTATCTACAAAATTATGGTTTTGTAACAGATTTGTCTAAAAACACACAAATACTATCAGAATTAATAATTCCAAACTGACCAAAGCCAGGAATATTAACTTGGATTCACTGTGGTGAAGATGATTGATCACAATTTTTGCTGTATTAATCTTGAGTGATCAGAGACAAATTTAGCAACAATACAGAATATATACAACTGCCCGAGTTCCATTTTAATTTGTAGTCTCCTGTTTTACAGAAGAGATTTCTGTTAGCTAATACAGGTCTAGAAAAAGTAGCCCCCGATTGTGCAGGCAATAAACTATAGCAGTTAAAAACTAAAGGCTTCTACAGGTGTGTCAGGAAAAAAAAGGAAGACTAAAGAAAGTGTACCCTCCTTGATAAACAAGTTTGGCAAACTAGTCATGGCTAGGCTTCGCGAACAAAGATTTAGGAAGGCTCTATCCACATTTGTTACAAGCACGCTGGTGGCTTATGAGGCCAATACGAGATAGACATGTCCGATTGCAAAAGGCACAGCAGAAAGACTCTTTAGGTGGTATATTCTGCAAGACATGGTTCTTTCTGCGTTGTCTTTTCTCCTCGAGAGTGATCCTGCGTGCGTTCTCAGAGGAAACGGCAGCGTTATAGATGGTGTGTCTCCTGGCCTCCCGATTGGAGGCCAGAGTAGACCAGTTATGTTGATCAATATGGCCAAGGCTGAGATGTTGTTTCAGGGAGTCCTTGTATCTTTTCTTCAGGGCTCCTTTCATGCGGCAGCCAGTGGCAAGTTCACCATAAAGCAAGATCTTAGGGAGGCGGTGGTCCTTCATCCTGGAGACGTGCCCTGCCCAGCACAGCTGTGTTCTCATCAACATGGCCTCAATACTTCTGACTGCTGCTTGCTCTAGAAAAGATGTATTGGTCACAAAATCTGACCAGTGGATGTTTAGGATTGTACGGAGGCAGCGTTGATGGAAGCATTCTAGGAGACACATGTGGTGGCAGTAGATGACCCATGATTCGGAACCACTGGCAAACTAGTAACAAGAGACAAAAAGGCTGAGGTACTCTGCAATGGTTTTGCCTAATTCTTCACTGACAACCTCTCTTCCCACAACCCTTGGGTGGAGGAGAAAATTCTCTCCCTCTGTGAGAGAAGATCAGGTTTTTGAGCACCTGAGGAACCTGAATATATATAAAGATATTGGACCAGATGAGATGCATCACAGAGTCCCGAAGGAACTGGAAACTCCCCATGATATTTGAAAAGTCATGACAGTCAGATGAATGTGACCTGCCAGCCTCACCTCTGTGCCTGGGAAGATCATAGGACAGATCCTCCTGGAAGCTTTGCTAAGGCACATGGAGGATGAGGAGGTAATTCAAGACAACCTGCATGGTTTCACCAAGAGAGAGTCCTGCCTGACCTACCTATCTACATTGGTGGACAAGGGAAAAGGTACAGATGTCGTCAACCATTCTGATTGTATTCTGATTTTCGTGGGATTTCCATCAGCTTCATCAAATGAGAAAGGAGATGTGACATGTTCTTCCAGGTCCAGACTATGGAGCTGCAGAACTTAATGAATATACATATGAAACTTAAAGCCCTTTAACCTAGCTTAGATAAACCAGTCTACTTTTATCGTAAGAGAACAATACTGAGGATCAAAGCTGCAATGCACAGTGTGGATCTGCTTCTCTTCTTCATTAACACTAATTCAGTCTGGAGTTCCTGCCAATTCCTCTTTGAACTCTTACCTTTACTATGATGTCTGCAGACAGGAGTCAGAACAGAGGCAAGAGCAGATCTGCTGGAGTTTCTTTCAGCATGAAAAACCACCCTTAATTTTATTTACTGTAATTTCAAAGGCACAATTTAACATTCTAGAGGTTAGCACAATGCATCTATACAGAACTTTCATTCAAAGTTGTCATATTATAATGATAATATTTCTAACCTATAATTAATAAAATGACAATCACTCAGCAGTATACTAGCTGATATTTTCTCTTGCATATATATTTCTTGTTTGCTCACTACTTTATAGAGCTTACTTGGAACTACCCTTTCATTAGCAATTTTTCTCTGATTTTGCATATCATTGTAGTCAAGCTAGCAGAAAAATGTAATTTAGAAAAAAATCCTGGTAAATATTCAGTGGAGGAAGATTTGATCACTGTCAGTAGAATCAATTCATATCTATAAAATATCTAATGTAATTTTCATTTAATTTGAATTTTCTATTATTTTTAAGTTGCAAATAAAATCTCATTGCATTTAAAAAATAATTTTGAAATTACAGTGTAACATTTTCATTAAAAAGGCTGGGTTTTCTTTTCTGCCTGAAATGGATTTTGTAAAAAGTGCTGCAATCCTGTAGAAGATATAATTTCAAAGACTCCGTATCTTTAAAATTTTTAACACTCAATTCTTTAATGTATTAATCACCTCTTCTCTTGACTGCTTTCCTCAGTAACTGATTCAGACAAAATTTTTCTCTCGCTGAGCTGCTTGACCATTCAGATACAACCCAAACTAAAAGGAATCTACGCAGTTGTTCTGCTTAACTAACACATACACTGTTGTGATAAGAGCAGACTTGACACTGTTTTGCCTGACCAGATCTTGCCATTTCACTGAGTTTCATTTCCTATCAAGACTTCATTAAACTTCTTTCTTACAGTTACGTGGTTTATCTTTCCAGTAGTCCTAATCAGAAAACCTCTAAGAATATCATATGCCTCATCACCCACGCAACAAATGAGGATGTTTACTTGCTCTTCTCAGAGTGCCTCTGATTACTTCTGTGATGAAAATCTCCAATGCTGTAGTACTTAGTGAAATGAAAGGATGATGTTTAAAAACACTTAATATTACATTTCCACTGCAAGAAGATCCTTATTTTGTCAGTATAAAAACAGTCATAAAAGTATATATCTGAACATATTACTTAAGAGAATAAATTTCTCATTTCGATTTCATATAATGATTCTACAGAATTTGACAGCAAGTCAGCCTTCTACCAAAAACAGACAAGATAAGCCAGCCAGCTGACAATCTCCATACTGACTCCTTTTCAGCCTGCAGTCTGAAGCCTATCCTTGGACTTGATAGACAAAACACTATTATATTGCGTTTTCACCTGTAAGGTACTTAAGAGGAATGTTGCACTGAATTGTTCAGATGGCTGCAGTAATCGTCCAAAGACAGTAGCATTTGAAAGAACAACTAAGAGGGAAAACGTTAATCTCAAATCAGGTGAAAGACTTGAGGTCGTCTGGTTTAACACTTGAACTGGCTATTCTCTCCAGAACATTCCAGGTTTACATCAAATGATGTTTGCAGTTTGTAGTCCTGCTGAAGTAGAAAAATATAACCAGAATGGTAATAAGTTAGATGTAATGACAGTATAGAAAAAAGTAAATATTAAGCCTTGCAGAAATCTAGCCTATTGAAAAATAAATACAAACTAATCTATAGGGTGTTACTGTGGTTGTGAATATACAAGCACGTTAGTGTTTAATTTAAACTTTTTTGCATCTCGGGTGCACTGATAGGGTTTTTATGCAGATTTGTGTACACCACTTCTGTGGCAAGGGAAGTAATTTGCCCAAGGAAAGTGATCATCAGTTCTGCACAGAGACACTGAAAGGGACATTTCTCAATAATGGTCCGAAGTGTCAGAAACTATCATAATTTTGTGTATTAACCCTCATATCTACCATATTGCTTTGCTGTGATGTTCTTAACAAGTATTTGTATACTAATAATATTCCTTTCTGTATTTCCTCCTTATATAAGAAGTTGAGAAAGCCAAATAATATTTTGAAAGTTTCTCAGGTCTTCCAATAAGGTTCCAAGAAACTATTGGCATAAGCATGTTAGCTTGAGAAAACAAGACAGTGAAATATCTGTGTATAAAATCATAATTGAATTTTCCCAATGTATGTTAAGCTTTCAGAAAACAGATACATAATTTCATTTGTAGATTAAGCCTTTGTTATGCCAAACTGTCAAAACAGTTGTAACTCTATTATAAATAATGTGTTTGTGTTTGGTAGTTATTTTCAATAGATCTCACCGAGCCATTATTTTAGAATCAGGGAGCATAAATAACTTCCAATATAAATCATATATAAAAAACCCCCAGCTTAATTAGAGTAATGCACTTCAATACAAGCCAGTGAATTGTATTTGGCACACAGTCTAAACTTTAACACTGATTAAGACGCTTGTTTGATGACATGCAACTGATCTTCTGTATTAAACTACTATATATTTATTGTGAGTATTGGACAATTAATTGGTAACTTTTTTTTAATTTCAAATACTAGACAGTTATCCAATTTTAAAAGATTTTAAAAGAAAACCTTGTTTTGCTTATTGTGATTGCTGTGTTGTGCAGTGGCAGTGAATTCCTACTATACTTAAAGAAAATCTGTGTCCCAAAGCAAAATTGTTACTCAAATCTATTAATTGCAATGCTTTAGAGTGAACTGATGGCTATAATACATTCAACTAGAATTCAGCAGAGCCCTAGAATTGATGATTTTTAATCTTGTTCACATTCTTTGCAATACATTGTCAATGTACAAGTTCCACAGTTAAATGGCCATGATTAAATCTTTTTTTGGTTAGTAGCACCTATTTAACATGTATTTTCCTTAACATTCCTCATCTTTTTCATGAGAAAGAGGATACAATACCCAGGTTCCTCTCATCTGGGAAATCACAAATTTCACTGGTAGGTTTCAGAAGACACAATTTATTGCAAAGAACAGTTAACCAGATAACTAACTTCTTTTTCACTTGTGCAATGGTTCATAGAAACCTTCATTTTAAGGGCACTTTTCAGTGCACTGACAATTCCAGTGTCCAAGATTCAAGAAATCAGTTGAAAACTACTTAAGTGGTTGCAGTGTTTAGACAAGAAACTGTAGAAACTGTGTTCAAACTTATAGGTCTATTTAGTGAACTCCAACTGGTTGTGTTACAGTTAACATGAATTTTTGCATCAGTATTGTCACCTTGGCTCTGGCTGACACTGCTTTAGTGTTTACACTAAATCTACTTTGGCTTTCCTACGGTGTTTGTATTGTCAGGAATTAGATTGGATTTTTTTTACATAAATCATCTCTTGCATAAAGACCACCAAGCACTGAAAATATATTCTTGCAAATTTTATCCTTCTTAAATAGTTACTAAAATCTGTTTAGGATCTCAGACTGTAGAGGAGTGCCTTTATCCTGAAAATTTTAGGAATGTAAAAATAGGAACTCATATATAAAGTTAAGAACTCATTAATCTCTCTGATTCTTCATTTTCCTGTAATTCTTTGAATACTTGTTTCAGTATCATAATGCTTGCAAGTGAAAATATTTGCATTCTTATACAAAAAATCTAAACATGTCCTTTTACAGATTTGCTCTGTTAACAAAAATCCTTCATAAATGAGAAAAAAAAGTCATCTTCTAATATACCTAGGGTTATTCTTTTCCACACATATGGCTTAAAATAGCTTGAACTTTGAATGTCCGTAGGTAGACACTGTTGCTATTTTCTTTCCAGGACACAGTGAATCAGTCATATGAATAAAAGTACTTTTATGAGAAATATTATCTCTATCCAACCTATGAACATTATTTACCTAATTCAGAATAGGTGATACATGTACTGATGCAGGAACTCAACATGTTATTATTTTCTCACTATAAATTAGGAAATATAGTGGTAGGTGGCCTATAGTAATATAGATTAACTTCCTCAAAATATTCCTTATATTATTTATATGTATATGTATTGAGAAAATTAACTGAACAGTAAAAACTCACTTGGATTTGTTATTGTTTTTAGGAGTAATAATTAAAAAGGGCATTATGATACTTGGGATTCAAGTTTTCTTTCTCCATTGAAAGAGTATTACACAGATATTAGAAAAATTTATTCAACTAACTAACCTTTGGGAAAATCCTGTTTTTACGAATAAGAATAGCTCTCAGTGCATATCACCATTTCTTATCAGTTCCTTGGATACTGAATTCCTGCCAGCTAGCTGCATCTGTGAAGGAAGTTTTGAATTTTACACTTAACCTTTGATTTCTGGAGAAAAACAGAATTCATTTCCCAAATTTTGAACCTTCATGTCAAAATGATTTCTTAAGTTCACAAGTCACCTGAATTTCACTGGAAAAGTAGCAAAGAAGTGGAAGCTCCCAGCTACCTATGCTGAAGGTAGCTTTCTTCCTCTTATCTCATCTTGGACTGTACTATCTCTAAGGTCTTTTCTGCTTCTTCCCTGGAGATGTAAATGCAGTCCTTTGGGAAATGATTCTATTCTTAAGGAAATAAACTCAGGCTTCTGAACCAGTGTGAAAGGACAAGTTACTATAGGAGAAGGATAGATCCAATCATCCCACTATAAATACAACAAAAATAATGCTTACTAGGTGTTACATTCTGTTCTTGATATGTGCTGCCAGTTAGAAAAACATACACAAGCCGGGCCTCTAACCCTTATATTTCAATGTGAGTAGTTCTGAGGACCTTTTAAAAGTATTTTTTGCAAAGAAAAGGACAGAATCAAGTAGGTTTTTTTGTCTTATGTGCATGATCTTTCATTCCAAAATAATTTTGACAACAACTATATTTAGTGAAGTACTTTTCTCTGTGGTTAAATGTGTGTACTTATTTAAATCCAGTGAGGTTCAGGAAAATATGATTTTTCCTCCTACACAATTTAACGATAATGCGTTTTAGTTTGTGAAGGCATATACATTCATACTTAATACTGAATTTTCATCCTGTCCCCCACTATCCTTAGTTTCCTTGTGACTAGTCAAACTATAAAAAACTAAATTATACCTCTGATTTCCCATAGCCATACACAAACACCTGGTTTTTTTATGTTTTCTGAGCTTCAATTTTATAGCTTTAGTTAATTCCCCTTAACTATCCCAAACATCTATATGTAGACACACCCCAAGAGATTGCCTGTTCATAAAAAACATGCTGCAGCCAGCTGCAGGATGCATGTGTTTTATCTACAGTGGACTGCTAATGATTGTCACTGCGACATTTTCTGTCTTTTGTCTGGTCTTCCCACCTAATAAAAACAGAAATGTAGCCCCAGGGAGAATTTTCTTTGTAAGCAATTAATCATTTTCCTAGTATAAATCCAGTAGTATTTTGTTGGGCACTTCTTTGTAATCCCCCTCTTCAATATTCCCTTGAGACATTGGACTAAAGGTCAATTCCAGTCCAAATCGTTCTGATTCTGTGATTTCAAAAGCCGTATTTGTCAATAAAAATGCTATATTTGAAGATGTTTCTTTTAATTCAAATTATCCCTGAATACTGAGCCTTGATGAGGAAGTAATAAAGTAAGTAATTTTTTTTTAAAAACTAGCAATACTGTAAGATGTAATTCTGAAGAGCTCTGTTTTTTTCTTTTATAATTTCATTATACGAGGGAAATACAGGATTTATACTTTGGACCAAAAATAATTTTTAAATAAATTTGTTGTGTAGAAGTACACCTGTAATAAGCATTTTGATGGACACAGCATCGAAGGAAGGTTTTATCAAATTTTGTCAAATATCATTTAAGTATAAAGCTATAACAATTATGATACTATGCTTTGCAGTGATAGTCATGCTCGGATTACTTTATATTTCCAAATTTACATAAATGGTCTTTCTGTTTGTCATCCTTTCTGACAACAATTCTTCCAATTTTTTTAAGAGATTGGCAATTTCAAACACAGTTGTTTTTCTGCCATCAGATTCCCCACATTTTTTTTCTTGAGTTGTCTTTTTTTTTTAAAGTTTCTTTATTAATTTTATTCAACTACTTTTCAAATTGTGGTAATAATTTTCCACTGATTTAATTTAAGTTAGTTCAGATTTAGCCATGTGTGAAATCTAAATCAATAGACAACTTGATTAAACACTATATTATGAAACAGAAGTTAAATATAGAAACACACAAATTAAACCTTTTAATGTTCTTCAGTCTCAGCATTAGATATTTTAAAATTACGACAGAATAATCATAAGCTTTTTAATGCTTCTAATTTAAAATTAAATGCTTAAAGTAAACGTAGAAAATGTTTTGAGAAAAATAATTTTATGGATATATAATGCAGACTATTGCATAATATTTCAAGTATAAATTTTGAACCACTTATCTATACATAATCATCCCAGTTTTGTTTATTCATAAGCCGTGCCTCCTACCTGATTTTTACTATGGTTCTTTGGAGATCTTGCATTTAAGAGCTGAATTTGCACACTTAGATCAATAAAGAACTATACATGGGTGGCAGTCACAGAAACTGAGTCATGAACCAAAGTTTATTTGAAACTACATGACAAAATGTTTTATTTCAGATTCATGGTAGGAGCATCAGTAGGGTAAAATGCTTTTTTGTGACTATTTTATTCTTGCTTGTCCCTAAAAATACATCATGTTAAAGTGTTTGGAATATTATTTGAACACTCCACTGAAATCATATTGAATATTGAATTCTGAAGTTTGTTGCAGGTGTTAATATATCAGTTTAATTCAATATATAAATTACGTGTTATCATTAGTGAATATTTGACACACATTAATGAGTCATGTTGCATATTCATTTGAAATATTTTCATGATATCTATCTATTTGTTCAGGTTATTGTTGCTTTACTACATAGCAAATGAGCGCTTTTATAAGACTAACTTCATTTTCTATCAATTGTGCATCTGCAAACAATTATTTACTTCAATTTCACTAGTAAAGGTTCTTTTGAACTCTCATCATAGCATAGAAAAATGACAGAATTTGATCCACCTTCCTTTACAGAAATGATTTATTTTCCTTTTTTTAAAAAATAACATATACACAAAACCAGTCAAAGGTATGCATATAATTTACGTTCCACTCACAGTAGGCTTTATCTGGAAGAATTCAACCTTCAATTAAAAATTCTTATAATTACAAAAGGGGCCGTCCATAAACAAAGTTGATACTTCTTTTGGCTCAACTAAAAAATACAACTAACAGACATTCCAAAACCCTCAAAAAATGCTCAAAACATCTACATGATTCATTATACTTATTACAAAAATAGATAGATATATACTGCATTTCTCCTATTCCGTAGTAGGTGGGATTTAAATTACTAAATATATACTGTTATACGTTTAAGGTGTCATTCCTATGAAACCCCCACTATTTACATTGCTATGTTAGCTGTGTGTAAGTACAGATTTTTATGTACCATATTTCTGATTATCTCCTAGTCCTGAATAATGAGTAGATTTTTTGTGAATGAGTATACCTTTTGCGAATATTTTGTGAATGTGGTTTAATGATCTGCCATTTGTGCATGTGCATGAATATTTATGTTTATTAGGTTATATACATTAATTGTACCATTACAAAGTAGTCTACTCTAGAAATCGAATGGTGGCAAAAGTTTAGAAGGCAAATTAAGGAGGAAAGCACTGTAGGTTTTATCACTTTAAGTGCATCAAGTCTAGCTCGATAGTTTTTCACATCCTTTTAAGAGGTTTCGGACCAGCGAAGCTCTGTAAAAAGTGCACTTGGGCATACAGATATGAATGTGTAAATTCTGCTGACACATTCTGACTTGCAAAATAAAGCTAATTTACAATAAATTTCACATATTATAGGAGTTGTGTACTATGGTTATAATAAAACCACAGCTGTCACAGAAGTAATATATCTCCTGTTAGACCAACAGATATTGTGGGAAAACAGGAAAGAACTTGGGTGCAGAGACCCTTCCTTTAAGTCAAATAAACAGTCTTCAATACTAGACCTTCAAGGCTGAGAATAACTGCTTCAATTTTAGCTACAGTCAGTGGGTTAATAGGGGTTAGTACTTTAGGGAACGTGATATATTGAATTTCAGAGTTGTAGCTTTTCCAGATTTTTAAAAGCACATCACAACCTTTAAAATTACATACCTTTCACAACATACCATCATGTCCTTTATAGAAATAAAGGACACAGTGCTGTTAGATTGTCTTAGCTAACCTTGACCACCGTATATAAACTTCATAAAGGTAAAAAATCCCATCCTGTAGAAAGTTCATTAGTATCTCTGTTGGAAGGCTGTTTCAGAATCTGGTATGTAGACAGTCACAATAGCATAGAAGACATTTGTTAAGGGCTCTGCTTCAATGCTGTGAATATGGAATGGACAGACAAATTTTTTGCTGTGTGTGAACATGTGCACGTATATATGAAAGAAAAAAACCTGCTTATGTCAATGTATAATTTTCATGCAAGATATGCCCTACCTATGCACTTTCTATCCTCTTTTGAATACACATGCAGAAAGAAGATCTCTGAGATGAACTTCCTATGTCTCACTATTACTTCTCAAGGAACTTTGCTTCTCTGCTATTTTGATTCTGAAAGAAATAAAAAATTAGTGTTTAGCAGCAATAAATCAAACTACTTTTCGTAATAACAAAGTACAAACAAAAAAGAAAATAAAAAAGTGCAGTCACATACATACTTCTTTTCTAAAGCTCTTGTTTAGAACAGTGCAACTGAAAGAAAACTCTACTAAAAACGTATTTGAATTTCAAAAATCACTTTAAATTGCTGCTTGGACACTAAAGTTCAAAGCTGTACCACATCTCTGTCTTTTCTTCTTGGTTTCTGGACCAGCATGAGATAGCTGAAAGAAAATTCACAACTTAACTTACTAAACCAATATATAAGGTGTTCTAATATCAGATAGGAAGATATATTGAATTGTAAAGGGATTTTAGGCACTTTCTTTCATTATGTTTCTCATTTATCCATAATTCTTAGCTGAATCAAAAGATAATTATGTAGCAGATCCCCATCATCGTGAAAACATTTAGACAGTATACATATTTAAATCAAATATTTTAATGCTTATTTCACAATCAGCAGTACTTTTATGTGCTTAGCAGATACATAAATTGGAAACTATATCCTCCACTAGATAACTGCAGATATTGCTAATTTCGAGAAGTGCAATATTCGACTTAGCTGGTGTTTCTGCACTTTCATCTTTGTAGATTGGATAGAATTCACATTCCAGATTTGTGGAAACTATATGATTTTCTAGTTTTCCACATTACAGATGATTTGGCCATTCTGGAAGGAAACATTAGAACATTAGCATTTTTTCACTTAAAAAAGAAAAGAGAAGGAAAACACCCAAATGAAGGTGACTGGTATTTTTTAACTGCAGCTTTTCAGACCTTCAAATCACAGAAATACGAGTCAAAACCATAAAGCAGACATGTGACTTAAAGCCTTCTTAAAGCAGAAAAAAAAATTATTTTAGACAAATAAGCAATCATTTTAAGAGATGCCAAATAAATTTAAAGTTTTCTGAGGTTAACTCAAAGTCCAACAGACATATTTTTTCAGATGTTCAAATTCATACCAGTATTTTCTAATCTGCCTTTTTTGGTGATGAAATAGGCAGAGGTTCAGTTTACTCTATGCACTGTGCTACATCAATGGAGCTTCCAGGCAGAACAGAGCAGATGTTTCCGAAGTGAAACACAACTCGATGAAAAAGTTCTTGCCACAACTAGATTCTATTGCCTACGTGTCTGGGGATTTTTCTTTTCACATTAACTGCCAATCAAACAGATATAATATTAGGGTGTTTGTTGGAGTTGGTTTAGTTTTGTATTCTTGGGTTGCTTACTTGTTTGGGTTTTTCTTAATATTTGATTTTGACAGCCAATTGTTTAAAAAAGACACTTTTCTAATATGGCAAGAAGGTCACATGATAGAGAAGGGCAAACCTCTGGGTGACAAGATGAAAAATGATGTGTCTATGTCTTGTAGTAAAATTTAAGTAAACAGGAATTGTAGTCAATGATCCAACAAGAAACATAGTAACTATTTAGATAATTTTTAAATGCAGTCAAACAAGACAGACAATTGACTCTCTTAAGTAAAAATAACTCTGAATCCTAAATAAAGAGTCCCTTCTCAGCAAATTGAATGCAGGCAATTCTGAGGAGATACATATATGAAGAAAACAGGAACAATTGACACCTGTGATCTTTAAGACATTTCATACAAGTAATCCACGGGAGCTGATGTTTTTGGGTGTATAAAGATACATGGAGAATTCAAAACCCGTTTAATTCCTAAAGCTTGCATATAGGACACATAGAAGTGTTTTATAGTGCCTCATGCATAATTTAAGGAAAATAAATAAAACTTAAAAGGTATACAGATATTGATTTTTGGGGGTTTTTATGTATGAGTTTCATGTCAAATACAACATGTTAAGGCTTTGTACCTTAAAATAGAATTTTTCTTTTTATTCTTAAGACTAGCTAAATACCCAGGGACAAGGATGCAATCAATAACTCTTTGAGATCTCTGATGCCAAAACTGACTCAAAAGAAGACACAATAGAGAGCATATATGTGTGGGGAATAAAACATGTGCAGCTACTGGACCATATCAAAAAAAGCATCAATTAGTAGCAGTCTTTATTTTTCAAGATTATAACCCCATGGAGAAGACTGAAAATGGCAGGAGCCTGACGATATTAGAATAAGATAACTTTTGCAGTAAAAAACAAGGAGAATCATCAAAAGTAGGCACAACAGCATCGAAATGGGAATTATAGTAAAAGTGAAGGGCAGAATAAATTCAAGCTTCACTTCTTTTCTATTTGTTTATTCATGAGTATGGTAAATCTTCACAGACTTTTTCCAGTAGATTCATGTTCCCTACTGCCCTTCTACCATAGAATGTTGCAAGAAAACTTCCTCAATCCCTCATTGCAAGTAATTTGCATTATAACAGAGCAAAGAGAAAAAGAAACTAGAGAGAAACTTTCAGCAGCACATACCTTATGTGCTTACCTTAGTTACATGCTAATGTTGTGTTCTTTCCTCCAGTGTTCATTTTCTTCCCATAGAATCCCATTACCATGCCTAAGGTGAGCCTCCAGCTTATTTATATTAGAAAGTGGATGGAAGCAGGGTAGGAAAAACATAAAAACTGAGATGAGGAATATCACAACTTTGTAAATCACTGTTCTTAGTAAGACAGGAAAACAAAGTTAAAACCTTAAAATAATTTTAAACCACAAAGCCAAGGCTGTGAGCCCATATTGGGTTTGCATGGCCAGGTTTTGGTAGGGGGCAGGGCCACAGGGGTGGCTTCCACAGGAAGTTGCCAGAAGCTTCCCCTGTGTCCAACAGAGCCAATGCCAGAAGCTCCAAGTTAGACCTGCCACTGGGCTAAGTCCAATCCCATCATTTATGGTGGTAGCACACATGGGATAAGTTAGGAAGGGGAGAGAAAAACCCTGTAATCCCTCTGCAATTCCAGCAGCAGACATAAGTGAGAATATGTGAGAGGAACAACTCTGCAGTCTTCCAAGTCAGAAGGAGTTGCAGAAGGATGGGGAGGATGTGTTCCAGTCACTGGAGCAGAGATTCCACTGCAGCAGGTAGTAAAGACCATGATGAGGCAGGTTGTCCCCCTGCTGCCCATGGAGGTCCACAGGGATATCTGAAGGCTGACTTGTCTTGAAACATCCTGCTGATCTTTCTAGAAGGCCATACTGGAGTCTGTTTGACACATACACTTCATCCCATATTTCTGTACAGTATCAAGGCAGTGCATGAGAGAGAGAGCAGGTTGACTCATTCAGGTTAAAATAGAGCATGGTCCCAAATGTACTATGAATAGAAGATGACTTTTGAAACATTTAGTATGTTGTTCTCAGAGCTAATATACAATGTAGACCCTGGTATCCAGGGATTATTTGCAAAGCAAAACCAGACACCTCTGATGTGAGGACTAACAATGCAGGCACATGTCCCAAAAATTCCAACCTTTCCTCACTGGGACTTCTGATCATACTAGGTGAAATATAAAACAGCAGCTATTCCAAGATAATCACTTCATCAGAAAAAGTGGAAAGTTTTCACTCTATATGTGACCACTTCATTATAGATGACAAGGATCATGGCATGATCTCAACCCTTTCAGGAAATTTTAGAGAAATATCTCTGAAACTGAAAAGATAATGCAAAAGAAAAGGCATAAAAAATAAATGTCATCATAAGAGACTTGTAACTCCACTCATTTCTGTTGTAAGCAGGCATGTTTAGGGTCCAAAGTTGCAAGTCAGCAAAATGATTTTGTCTTGACACAGATGACCTTCAGGAAATCTTTCTAATACAAAGAGCAGTGCAATACAAGTCAGTGCAGCTGGGGACTCTGCTCACATACTATGCTGTTCATACTTCAAAGGTAGATTTGCACTAATGACAGTTTTCAGATGGAAGTTTTAATTTGACAGAGCACTGTGGCTCAGAGACATAAGCCTTTTTTTTCCTTAAATGAAAGCCTGAAATGAGAATTCCCACTCTCTTTCACAGATTATAAAATACATATTACTGAAAGAATGCATGTTAGTGAAGACTGTTCATAGCTCTAAGGCTCACAGAAGTTCTTATAATGATTTTCCCTTGGTGGGTGTATGACAATATACCTGAATATAAATAGTGACAAGTGAGTCCATCCAACAGTAATACCCATTTACTATGCTACATGGTATACAGGATTATCTTGCAGACTTTACTGTTCTTAACAGCAAAATCAAGCTGGTTTATGCTTCAAAATCTTCCACCACAGTACTACTTAGAATTAGAAGTAGTATACGGTTTATATGCTAACTGCAGATCTAACTTTATATATAATAAAGTCTTTTCATGGCTTAAATGAGAACAAACTCATTGAACATTGTTTTGGTTCATTTAAAATGTATTTCTGCACCATTGCAATCATTCAAATATTCAACTGTTACAACGCTGCCTGCCAATTGCATACTGAATGAAGAGAAAGCTGAAAAAGTGTGAGTACATTAAGGGACAAAAAATAAAAATCATAGCGAATCAGTACGTTGTTTGCGATTGGTGGAGATTTTTGTTATGCTTGCAAGTGTATATTTTATTTATAATGAATTTACGTTTTTTCTACTGCTGAATGCATTTAGAAATTGCTTCTTCATGTGCCAATCTTTTATTTTTACTCACCACAAAGTATCGAGATTAATATATCTGACAAATAAAACAAAGGAGGGACATATTTCTCTTCTCCCTTTCAGCAAATCAAGCAAAACATTTCACCATATGTCAATATTGGGAGTAACACATAATGCTTACTTTTGGAAATGCTTATTACTGCACCACACCTTTCTCCTTTTTATGGTTAAATAATTTCTTCCTCTTCATATGGTATTCATCTGAGGACTTTCCCCTGGTGTGCTGTTTCCTAAACATCAACCTACACTCTCATTTAAGAGCTGTAAATTGCATGTCACCTGTCTTAGTGCTTTGTTCTTTTCATAATCCTGTATTATATAACTTACCCAAACTTGCAATTTCAAATTCTCTGTGTTGATGTACTTCTGAAGAGTTTGTTGTAGAGCAAGAGTATTAGGAAAAAAATAAGACAGAAAATAAGAGGGGGAAAAAAATTCTCTTTTAGTGCCTTCAGTCAAATGAAATTAATATTCCCTCATCTGTTTCAGACTCTGGAAATATCTCATTAAATTGCATATCAGTGTGTTTTCAGTGTTGATATACTATTTAGTCCTCCCTTTCCTTCAATAGAAATTTGACTAATAAATATTTTTTTTTAAATTTGGAAACAAATGGCAGAAGGAAATGTGTGAATTCATTCAGTTCTTACTTCAAATAACTCCCAAATCTTCGTTCGTGAAGCCTAGCCATGACTTCAAATAACTGTAAGCCCTAGAGAGGAACTGGGTATATTTGTAGTTAACTCAGTTCCTTAGCTTTAAGCTGTTTTAAAGTCTGTGAAAGCCATGAACTGCAGCAGTTCATATAGTTCTTCAGTAGATGTTTGTCAGGAAAAGAAGTTCCATATCCACAGTGGAATAAGAGAGATGCCTCCCATGGGCCTTGATTTATTAAAAAACGAAAGGAATTCCAGACTTTTTCCTAGATATGAGAGGACACGCTGTCTCCCGCTCAGTGGAGACAGTTTGAGTTTTGAGAAAACTTAAATTTAAGCATGTAGTTCCCTATTAAGACTTCTTGTGCATAGGCACATGTAGAATTGGGACAAGTGCTTCCACTTTTTTCCTCAGAAACTTTCTCTTCTGATTGTTTATTCACCCCTTTAATTTAAACTAGATAATGTCTGAAGAATTTCAGAAGTAAGCAAATGGCAGTGGGCTGGAGAGATCCCCTCAGACAAGTTTCCATTTGAGCAACTTTGAATGCAGAAATCTGCTCCATAAGGACATCCCACTTTGTGCTGACAATTCACTGCATTCCTCTTAGAGTACTCCCCCAGAAGCAATAGTGAAGGAGAAATATTTTCTCCATTATTATAGAGCAGAGATTAAGAGCAAGAAGAGTAGAGACTCTTCTTGAAATTACTCAGAATCTACGCTCAACTTCCTGGTAAAAGGCAACAGCTAACTCATGGACATGAGTGACCAATTGGTCTAAAGAGGAAGAGGTATTTTCCTGGTTACTTGCTGAGAGGATTGGCCTTTTTGGTCCCTAAGAGGACCTCTCATAATAGCCTTCTGCAAACTTCTTTTATACAAGTGATTGTAGTCTTTCAGGATTATTTACAGAGAGTCCTGGGAGGCAAAGCAGATGGGATGTAAAAGACAGTGGAACATGATGCTTCTGCTGTTTAGGAGGTTAACTGAGAAGCACTGTATAGGTTTTTTGAAAGCAAAGCACAGCCCAGAACACAGCCTTTCATTAGCAGGTGTGAGATATGAGCTCATACATACTCAGCCACAGCTATTCTGAAAATGCATTCTACAAGTTTGTGCCTATCTGTTCTGCAATAACTGTCTTGTAGTAACTTAATCTAAATTCACTAGTAATGAACAAACTTCATAATTCTTGACTCCATTGTTTTCCTGTTGTCTTTCATCCAGTCAGAAAACCGCTAGTTATTTCATAGAATTGTAGAATGGTTTGGATTGGAAGAGGCTTTAAAAATCAGGTACTTCCAATCTCTTGCCATCGGCAGACACACCTGCCGCTAGATCAGGTTTCTCAAAGCCTCATCCAGCCTGGCCTTGAATAATTTCGGGGATGGGGCATTCATAACTCTGGGTAACCTATTCCAGAGTCTCACCAACATCAGAGTAGAGAATTTATTTTTAATGTCTAATTTAAACCTACTCAATCTCAGTCTAATTTTTCCCAGGAAAAGTTACTTCTTTCAGAGGATAATGGTTAATCCTTGTAGGTAAAGTGCTAGAGAGTGGTACCAGAAATGTGAAAGCAAATATTATTACTTTTATTGATGCTATTAGAGTCTATTTCCCCTTATTAAACCTATTATTTCCAATTTATTTATTGAAGAAACAGTGTTGCAACATCCATAACATTATGACAAAATTCAGGAAAACAAGAGAGGTTTTGATACTAAAATCTTTTGCTTTGTGTTAAGTAATAAGTACAACAGTGTAAGAAATTTAAATAAAACATGAAATCAAGAGATCAGTAGAGTATAAAAGCCTAAAAGCTTATGCTCTAAAGAACTCTTACAAATACTAAACCAAAACCTCATAAATTTAAATATATTATTGCAAACAACTGTTTAAACAAATGTGGAAAATTTCTACTACTGAATCCTTCTCTGTTTACAAAGAACTGAAAAAAAAAAAAAAGTACAAATATGTCAAAGAAAATCTAGAGAAGGAAGAATTCCTCAGACTGTTAATAAGGAATAGTTGATTTTTCTCTACTCATTGTTTACTTCATTATTCTTTGAAATTCTAGGTATTCCAGTAAGCTATTATCTGGCAGCAACATGATGTTAGAAGAGGTCAGACGCATATAAAGACATATATAAATTTTATTGTCACTAGCTCACATAATAACATATCCCTTTTCAAATTTCTCTTATATATGTGGCCAGTAGTGCAGTGATATAAGATGTTCTTTCAAAAGCTGAAGTGTGTGAAATGTCTCTTGTTAGTCTGCGTCTGTCTATCTATCCATCCAGGCATCATATGACACTTTCAAAATGCAGGCAACAGCCACCAAATAGTAGCTTCCCATTTATTTTGTCTGACAGGTGATCTTTCATATCAAAGTAGGGGTGTCTCTCAAAGACTGACCGATTAGATCTAGTATAGACACTGACTTTCTCAAAAATGAGAAGGGGAAAATATTAGCTGAAAAAAGGCATTGTTCTTAATCACTCAAAGATAATGGTAAAATTATTATGATGATGATGATAGGGAACATAACCTAAATGAATGAATAATTTACAAAGTCTCTCTAAATTATGCTGTCCGTGTCCAAAGTAAAGTGACTAGTACATTGTCTATACACCTGTCTTCCCACTATTGAAGGCTAATTCTTCTGGCATATCCCTTCCTCCAATAAAATATTTATTAAGAAGATACCAGAAATAACTCTCACAATAACGGCCAGATTTGATATTCACTGAATACTGTAGAAAACAGAAAAATTATTCCATTTAGATATCCACTGGGACCAACGGCACTGTGGAAGTTGTGAGGAAAAACCTGGCTTTTGATGCAAGAATGTATGTTTGTCATTCAAGAAATTTCTGCTCACCTATATAGTTCCTAACCATTGCATTATCAGCTCCCTAAAAACCATTTCCTAATGTGTGTTTTAACTACCAAAGAGAGTGCATTAAGCACTTTATAGTGTTTAGACAAGATTCATGGTATGATGCATGCAGGGTACAGCACTAGCCTATTCTCTGCCAACTGCTTATCAACTGGCAAGTTAAAAAAAAGAAAATGAAAAATATGCACTCACATTACTGCTCTGATGTTCGTATTCAGGCATAAAAAAATTAGAGATTTCATTAGGAATATTGTTTCATATTTCACTCACAGGTAATTTCCCTATATTAATGGCCAATCTTCGCGAGCGAAGATTTGGGAAAGGTCATTGACCCTTTGAGCCTGCGCAGTGGATTTTTTTAGGTGAGACCCAGCGTGCGCTGAACTGAGCCCACCCTTTAATCCTGAGGTTCATCT
>NW_016690186.1:1916757-1982668 GCF_001604755.1 Lepidothrix coronata | reverse complement strand
CGCACGCTGTGTCTCACCTAAAAAATCCACTGCGCAGGCTCGAAGGGTTAATGACCTTTCCCAAATCTTCGCTCGCGAAGACTGGTCATTACATTCTACAAACAAAAGAGGACTTGGTACAAAGAGAGCTGAGGACTACAGGCTGATATGATTGAGATACTAAATGATGTGCCAAGCCGATTAAATAAATCCTTCTTCAAATAGAACCAGTTATACCAGAAAAAAGGTGACAGATGTATATTTTCTGCTGGGATTTATACAACCATCTGGCCCTGTAATTTCCAGATGGAAGTTTCACATAAAGTTCTCACACTGACTGAGATTTTAAGGTATTTGAAAGATTTGTGTTTTCCTTTATTCAAGTATCTATGGTGTAGATGGAGTGCTCTCAGCACTTACGGTTCTTGCTGACTAAGGAAAACTGAATTTTTACATAATATGAAATCTATTACTTTGCCAAATATTCCCTTAATAAATTCATTCTATTAAAAGCTGCTGCATGATTAATGAAAATAGTATCTTCAAAGACATTTGCAGAAAGTCAGAATTTCACAGCTCATAGCAAACTTTAATGAGACAAGTCATAAGAGTGCTTTGATTCTTGCATTTGAGTTTGTTTGTTATATTTAACTTTATGCCATAAGGAAGTCTTTCAAACTTGTCTTTTAGTGTTTCAGAACAACTCACTAGAAAGCAGTAGTGTAATATCATGGCTAGGCTTCGCGAATGAAGATTTGGGGAGGGCTCTACCCACATTTGTTACAGGCACGCTGATGGTTAAAAAGACCAATACAAGACAGGCACATCTGGTTGCAAAAGGCACAACAGAAAGACTCCTTAGGTGGTATATTCTGCAAGACACGGTTCTTTCTGCGTTGCCTTTTCTCCTCGAGAGTGATCCTGCGTGCGTTCTCAAAGGAAGCAGCAGCGTTATAGATGGTGTGTCTCCAGACCTCCCAACTGGAGGCCAGAGTAGACCAGTTATGTTGATCAGTATGGCCGAGGCTGAGATGTTGTTTCAGGGAGTCCTTGTATCCTCTCTTCGGGGCTCCTCTCATGTGGCAACTGGTGGCAAGTTCACCATAAAGCAGGATCTTAGGGAGGCGGTGGTCCTTCATCCTGGAGACGTGCCCTGCCCAGCTCAGCTGTGTTCTCAGCAACATGGCCTCAATACTTGAGACTGTATTGGTCACATAATCTGACCAGTGGATGTTTGAAACTTCTAAAAGGAAATAAACACTGAAATTAAGTTCAAATAAGGATATTTACTTTAGTGGAGAACTGTTAGACAATTTCTCTGTTAGAAAATATATATTATTTTTTTCCTCTAGAGGCTTTTTTTTGTTTTTACAATATTGCTGAAAGTGACATAGATGCTCAAAACAAACCTTTTTAGCAGGGCACATGACCAAGAAACTGATGAATTTTGAAATTAAAATCACTTATTCAAAACTTAGTTCACCCTCTCTTTGCTATATACTCTGTCACAATATGTAATATTAGTATGGGATATGTCAAATAACAATTCTAGGATTTCAAAAAATTTTTATTTTGAAATTGAAGATTCCACCTGCTGTTTCTGTTCCAGAATATCGCAGATCTTTGCATCAGCTTTGCCAAATTTTTAGATCCATCTTGGGAAGGCTGCTGTATATTGCATGTTCCTGAGGACAGTTTACTTTTTAAGAGTTGGACTTACTGGATGTTGTCACCATTGTCACAGGACACAGGAATCAAAGACTGCAAATTTTAAGATCATGAATAGTCCAGGATTTGCATACAAAAATCTAGTCATCAGGTGATATGTAAATATTTTTTTTAAATCAATTCTTTGTGAATGCTGCCTGAGGTAGATGCTGCCTGAGTATTAAACATCTTATTGAACACTGATAATGAGTCAAAGATAAAAACAGGCAGAGGATTCAAATATGGGAAAAGGTATTATTTGTTTTCATGTTAATTATTTTCCCCCTTGCTCGCTAAATTTAATTCTCAGATTTTATTACCTTAGACAATTATTTTGGATATGATTTTGCCTCACCTTATATTGAAACACATTTTCAAACTCCAGTTATAACATCTTATTTATAATTAAATTTTGTCATTATTTTCATTGGTTTGATTTTTAGTAACTAAAAATATCAGCAAGCAAAAATTCTAGAATGAAAACATCTACCTTCATTACCTACAAAACCATGTTCTGTACTTTCTATATCAGCATTTTGCTTTATATTTTCAAAACTAAGACTTCACTTGAAGAAGGAAAAGACAAAAATATTTCAATTATCATGTGTTGCTACATATAAAGAGCTTTTAAAATTAATTATTTATCAAATTCTTGGTCATAGCAGTGTGGTAGCAACACATAGCATCATTCAAGACATTTTAGATTCAAAATTTTTCATGATAGTGACAGTATATTCTCATTAAAATCTTTTAATCTCATTAAAACTCTTTTCACACTAATAAGGTTAGCTCAAAATAAATAAATAATATCAAAGTAGGAAAGGCGACGTACCTTCTCTCTTCTGTCTCAGGATCGACTAAGCTCTCCTTAATTTTAGGTTAAAATTATCGGGTTTTAAGTCTTTTTTTTTACCTTTCCTCTATGTCACAGTTTATGCCATAATTAGAGAGCATGGGAAGATTAAAGGATACCCTAATAATTTAAAATGAAATTTGCTGCTGAATCTTACTATCTTTTGCATAAGATAATATTTTCACACCCTGTTTATCCCTACTTCAGAAATTTTTAAGACAGATTCTGATTAGATCAGCAGGAAAATGGCCACTCCTTGGGCCAAAAAAAGAGACATTAAAATAATCACTTATATTCAGCTATATTGCTCCCTCTCTGAGGCCAGAACACTTATTCTCATCTCTAGAATTGTTCACAGTTCAGCTTAATGAGCAGTTCAGGAAGAAGGAATGAATCCATCATATAATCATAGTCAATCTAACAGGATACTTGAAAAGAAGTTGATATTTTCTTACAGGTATTTTAGGCATGTAACATTTACCATGAAGTATTTCTGGGTTTGAAGAAGCATAACCAGAAATTTAACATTAGGCAGCAGTATGGAAGCATGCAGAGGATCATAGCTGCTTCTGATGACCCCTGCTGATGTGAGGAGACAGATGTTTTAAAGAAAGAAAATTATAAAACTCTGAACACTGTTAATGTCCATAGCATGCACTGACTAAAGAATTCTGAAAAACTTTCCCATGTAGAAAAACAGACACAGAAATTCAAATTCAATTCAAGACCTGGAGATTAACTAAGGACTGTTTTATTTAAAGATTTGTGGCAAGAAGTCATTTAATCATTCAGTACAGAGCTGCTAAATGCTTTCCTTTTGAAGTCATGGGATGAAAAATATTGGTGAATGCTATCAGTTAGAGTCAAATTTTAGTCTTGTGTTAAGATTGCTTCTCAGTGCTGCACTGCCCTGTCCTACTCTCTCTCTGTGCTTTGATTGATACATCAGTAAACCATAAACCCCAACAACATTTTGATCGACATTTAGCTAATTCTGACAACACAGACAGTAACAATTGAGTATAAGAAGTATTATGGAAGTTTAAATTGCTTAAAATTGTAATTCTCCCCAGTTTATCGCTCAATCTAGTTGTAAAGTTTCTTAACCACAATCATAATGGAATCATAAATGTTATTAGAATTATGAAATACAATAAAATTAGTGTTCCTTAAACAAAACTACAACATCATGAAGTTGAATACCAGTCTGCATTCATCAGATGTTGTAACTGAATTACAGAAAGGCCCATTAGGACTATTCCCACTCCTGTGTAAGCAGTGATAGCTTCCACCATAAGCACAAGCCACAAGGTGATACTCTGAGATGCATTACATAGTCTATAAAAACTCACATTAAGTATGTTAGAAACTCAGAATGTGACTGACATTTTTCAAAGCTATTTTTTAATTTTTTAATTTTCTTAAATTCAAAACATTTTAATGGGCACAATTTAATGGTTAATAACACTCTGCAAATATAAAACTACAGCACTGCATCATGAACAAATATATTTCTCATGTCTTATGACCTTCAGAATCTTCTTGGTAGTCTCACAATAGTATTACAAATAACGCTAATATCCTCAATAAGCAGTGGCTGAAATATAGGAGATCTACATAGGAAACATATTAGGGATCAAATAGATATATTTTATCTCCAACACTAGGTTCCTCCTTAAACAGGTGATACAATAATTAGTTTAATATATACTTTAAAAACAAATAGTCTTGGCAAGGAAACTTTTCACTTCATAGTATTAGCAATATCACTTTCCCAGCAGTAATCGGTTGTCACCAAACACAAGCAAAAAAAAAAGGAAGGGAGGGGAGAGAAAAGAGCTAACCCACCCTGTAATTTCCACCCCCAAATTTTAATATACTCTTTAAAAGCATACTAAATTGATATTTGCTTTTGCCTGTTATTATCATCTCTGCCCTTCAAATCCTTTAGTTGATCTGGAAAATCACATTATGAAGAAATATTTTTTAACCAAAGAAAATATAAAGGTACGATTAGATAAACTTACATTCAGAAACTATGATTCACTTCAAACAACCTTTTCAAAATATTTCAGCTTAAGCCTGTTGTCCCAAAGGTGGTGTTCTGTATGGTCCCTTAAGTCCTTCAGTACAGTGGAAGGTTCTCAAAACTTCAGTATCATTGTCATTATGAAACTGGTCTTTCACAGGTATTGTGACCTTCTAAGCAGGAAATAGTCCTTACTAAAGCCCCACAGTCTTGTTGAGAGCATAATACTTTTATGAGCAATATAATTTGCTATTTCAAGTTCTTCCACAGTTACATGCAGAAGCATTAGCCTGGCTCCTGAATCAAAGGAACCTGTATTAAGACTGGAAAAACTTAGGATATCACACTTTGAAGTTAAATGTTTTCACTTTTACATGATTATACATCAAAGAAACTAGCCAAGCATTTTTAATGGCATAACCTTTTGCAAGATTAAGATCTACTCAATTAGAAAAAAGTTATATGAACTAAAGAAAATTGGAAGCAGTAGTTGAATGAAGTTCAGGATTCAAAAGTCTCCAATACATAGGTAAATTCCATTTTATCTACTTCTTTTAGTGTTTTTCTCTGTTTCTGCTTGAAAAGCCAAGAATTTTATAAACAGCTTTTTTTTGAGTTGTTTTGGGTTTTTTTTTAGTTTTGTTTGTTTTGTTTTTTTTTCCTGTCAACACATTTTTTATGTACACACAGATGGGAAGATGTTTTTGAAAATTATACCACATCCAAAGTGTACAAAATAATAAATGCTAAATGGTGATGCAATTTTCATGGAGGAAAGCTGTGTATTAATGTATCTCAGGTTGATCTGCTGCTTCTCTGATGACAAGACAGTATTTAAGATTTCAACTTAGTTGGAAGTCTTTTCCTCCTTGTTACTGGACTGGTTTAACTTCTAAAACCAATTTCAATTTCAGGTCTTTGAAGGCATCTAGAGGATGGATGACAGATTTGCTTGATTGTTTTTAGAGGAGCAGTAAGTTCATCTTGGCTTGTGCACTTACAAAAGTGTCAGTTTTCCAAAAATATTATTATCAGTCCCTACAACACATACTAAGGTGAATAAGCAGCTTAATAGACTGATCTATCTCACATGAAAGTTAATGGAAAGGCTGCAAACAACTTTGAATAAAGCTGTAGTAAATTTGCTAATCCACTAAAATATTTTTTTGTACAAATATCCCAGCAAAGCACTTCTCACAAGTATATTTCTGGGAACAAAAGCATATCCCTTGGAACAACTTGCATGACATAGCTGTTAATCAGTTGTTTCAGAATTACTTGGAACTTCATGTAATTATATTCTCCTTCACCTTGACAAGCTTTCTGAACTAAGGAAACAATCATCATTTTTGAAACAAGTTGGTTTTAAACTTGATTTTATATCTTTTTTTTTTTTTCTCTGCTGCAGCAAGCTATTTTCAACTGCTTTTATTCTGAGACAGAGGTCTTCCATTTTTAGTACAGTAAATCTCAGTGATAAATTTGAATTGTATTTCAGTAATTATTTTCTTATACAGTCAAAACACTCTTTTTTCGTTGTTAAAAAGATAAATTTGAAAGCTAATATTAAAATTAACATTGAGAATGGAAAAAGGAAAGTGGATAATGAAAAGGCAGTTGGAGAAACGAATCCAATACCAATATGTAAAATAATAATATTAATGTGCATCTGGCTGAAATGTATGCTGTTTTCCCTTAATTAAATAAATAAATTTATTTTTTGTAATTTATTTATTTATTTCTCAAAATATTGTAGGGCTAAAGATAGCTAGGCAAGTATTTTAAATAAGAGAACAGCAAATTAAATAGGAAACATAAAGGGTCACAGAAATGAAAGAGTAAGAAAAAATATGTGAGCAGAATACTTAAAGAAAGAAAGCAAATAAAATGCATTAATGTCAGATAGAAAAAAGAATAAAAAGAGGTTAGGTGGTTGAAAAAAGAGGGAAAAGAAAGTATTTACCTAGAATTTAATAAACACTTTTGTTTCTCTTGCTTCACCAAAGAAAAATCTAAGGAAATTAGTGGAAAGAATAAAGAATTTTTTACGACTCAGGGGAAGTTTTCATCAGTACAATTTTGCAAAATCGAAGTCTTGTTTAACCATATGGAGAATGGGGTTGATCAACATTTGACTAAACCTAAAAGCAACCGTTGAAAATGTATGAATAATTCCCATCATTTAGGTAGGGGTTCTAACCTTTGTAATTGCCCATCAGTTGCATGCAACACTCAATAAAGGTCTTGGGTAGTCAGTGACTGAATGTGATAAGTTGCATCTCAGCACAAACGGTCTTTCTGACCTTCCTTATCAACGTCTCCAATCCCAGCAGGAGTTCGTTTTCAGCATTTCCCTTATGTTTATGTTTGTGAAACCACAGCCTATAAAAAATGGTTAGTCTCAACTGCTCCTTTCCTGTGTGATCTGCTGTAAGAAAGCAAGCTAATGCAACAACGCTTTCATTTGCCATGAAAATGGGAAAACAAGGTGGATAACTTCCTTTGCCAAATGTTTTAGGAAGTTTAGCTGTAAGCCCATCTCTAATTTTAGTCAATCCTATATATAGCCCATAGACTGGCAGACTACAGAAACAATATTAAGAACTTGGTCAAAGAGCCCAGAATGCAACATCAGTGCCATTGGTTCGACTCTGCAATAAATACATTGAATGAGAATCTTAAGTAACTTCTTACAACGCACTGGCAAAAAAAGGTACAGCTCTGAATGAATGACTAGACAAAGGTGTTTTCTTATTTTGAAAGCTTTACTGTTGATCAAGAAATGGCCAAAGTGTTGTGAAGACATTACTAGTAATCTACCCACAAAAAAAACTTACACCCACTTGTTACTGTTACTCTAGTATCTGCCTTGCCTGTAAATATCCAGAATGCTCTAACTAATAGGTCATTATTTCAACTCACAAACAAATTATTCTTGCCCCTTTGATTCTTTTAAAATACATTGAAGAATAATGCTGGAATAAATTCAAGGAAAATATGAATCTTTTTCAAGGAGTGCATTTAATATTTAATTTTGACAAAACTTAACCTGGAGCTTTTAAACATGGAAGGTAAATGTTCTTTGAATTCCAACTGAAGAACAATAAAGTCAAAATGAATAACACAGAATAAGATCTTTCAGTAACAGCAAATCTTTAGTAATTCTTATTGTTAATTTCTACAAAAAATGTGTAAAAAGACATGCTACTTTATCCAGGTGTATTAGAAAATAAATAATGTAAAAAACTCTTTTCTTGCACATTCTTCAAACAAAATTTGAGACGCACAGATGCTTATCATTCATAGTAAAAAGGATAAACCAAAGTAGGCAGAAGTCAAAGTAGATATTAATCAAAGATTAACACAGAATGAGGAATTACTACATATAGAAACAGAGAAACAGAGCAGTATCAGTATTTACAGACAGAGAGAGATTAAAAAGTTTATTACAACAATTTCATTAAGCATCACAGATGGTCACCTCTGGAAATGGAATTACAGCTACCCTTCAGCCACAGATCTCTGAACAGTAGTTTGCACAGAAGGTTCAGCATAAATTTTGCTGTCAAGAAAGCTGAGAAGCAATCAGAGAAACACTGAAGTTACCTTAGATCCTGCTTACAGATTTAAACTCTCAAAAAGCTCAAAAAAGTCCTCAAACATCAAGCTCAGCACTGCTAGAACTATAAGGCTGTGTATCTCAGCTGAAGCTGAATTTTTTTTGACTAAAATGTAAACATGCTTTTAGATCTTAAAATTAGAAATCTCTCTGCAACATATGCAAAACAAATCTTTTTGATATTTTAATTATTCTCAGATGATTTAATTCAGTGGAGTAGAATTAGTATGGCATAAAAAGGAATGCTTATAAACACCTAACATGGTTTCTATTTTCATCCTTTTTATCACCACAAGTCAGTTTACAAAATGTCATTTATAAGGTTTTATTTAGAAAATGTTGCTGTATTGCTGCAGACCTTGTTTTTTTGATGAACCTGGTTTCTTTTGCCAAACACTCAGAAATAATACTATATACATTTGCTTCCTTGACTTTATGAAAGGCTGAAGACTGTCATTTGATTAGAAAACAAACTAATTTTCAGTGCCTCCAAACAAACATGCAACAACAGTACGAGACCTCTTTAGCCTGTAGATCTTCACCATGAGATCAAACAAAGAAGAAACATGGGAAATCCATAAGTACTAAAATTGTTCCTGCTGTGTTTTTTTCGTATCAGATAGTGCAATTGAGAGAAAAGAAAACAAACAAACAAACAACACACGAAAAAACCTCCTTCCAAGCCAAAAAAAAAACCCCTAGCAACAATTAAAATAATACATTATTCCTTCACCCAAAAAACCCCCCAAACCTACCATCTGTAAATGGTTGCAGCTCACTATTGACTGCTGAGAAAAAAATAGTGGTTTGACAATCATATTAAAGTATCGCTCTTCAAGTTCAACAAAGATATGGGAAGTAAGCAGGATAAAACTAAGTGATTTCTGTGAGCAAAGATAAATTCTTACTGCGGAAACAAATTTCTTCTTATGGAGTCAATTATACTGTCAAACCTGCAGCATGACATAAAGAATGGATGACTCAAAATAGTTACGACTTGCTTGTCTGTCTTGTGCTACTGCAAAACAATTTCACAGTTTGAACAATTTCTTACTTTAAAAGGTTTCAATTTTTGTTACATAAACAACACTTCTACATTCTTAAAGAGCAGCAGGTCTGAGAAGAGTAGAGAAACTTCAAAATCTCCTAGCAATAGGTACTGAACCTTTGGTATGAAAATCCCAGAAGAATCCTCATGGGGATGTTAAAGAATCTTTATAACTCTATTTCACTAATTCAGATTTGGTTATTGATGATAGGCAGTTATCAGCATATTTAGTTATATTATAATATTTTATTGCTCTTTCATTATTTTCCTGAAGTACATTCCCCATCTTCCTTGAGGACTTATTTCTATGTTGCATGTAGCACTGAAACCTCAGTACAATGTAATAAATGGCAATTTTGATATCAGCTAAGGAAATCAGTTCAAGCTTTCTGCACAAAAAGCCCCTAAACCCCCCCAAAAACTCCAGAAAGCAGTGTAATTATTACTGAGCAGAGATAAACTGATAAGGTTTTGAACATAACACGTTTCTGCTTTGCTGAGACTGTGTTCGAGGGACAGAGAAAATTATTTCTGAAAATGAGACATCTTGGCTTACAGAAATGAAGCCATTCTTAAATACTTTCATAATCCTTAGGAGAAGCTCAACACCTTAAAAAATAAAACAAATAATAAACACTTGAAATCTGTCAAAACACATATTCTGTCTCCCTGTTTCTTTTAGCTCTCTGTCAATATCCAAGAACTATAGCTCTGCATTACAATGTAAAACTGAAATGCGAAAAAAGAAGCCTTTAGGGGTTTTTTTTTGGTTTTTGGGGGGTTATTTATAAGGGGGTGTCATGGTTTGAGATCTCCAAAATTCTAATTCCCTAGTCTAAGCCCCCTTCAACATCTCAACCTAATGTGAGATGGGTTTTCCAGAGAAAACACACCAGACTCAAAATGGGGAAAGGGAATATATTACAATGACTGTACAAATAAATAAATATTATAATACATTATACACATGATCTCAACTATCTCTACCAGGACATAAGTATTTACAATGGATCAGATCTCTTCTCCCCTCCAAATAAAAGTCCAGGAGGGAAGAAGGACAGACCCCTTCTAGTCTCTGAGCAGTTTCTCTACGGCAGCAGTCATCTGTCCTCTTCACATGCATGCAGCTGATAGCTGGATGGTTGTAGCTGGATCTCTTCTCAATACACACAAGGGGGTCTCCAAGCCCCTTGGCCCGCCATCTCCAAACGAGGGTCTTTCAAGACACAAGGGGGTCTCCTTTCACCCCTCTTGGCTCTACTTCGACTCCAAGCAAAGTTATCACCTGTGGACTGCCAGCAGGGACAAAACTCGCTTCACCACAGGCATATCACAAAGTGCAGGGGCATCTTTGTGAAAGTCCCTTCCTCAGGGGGTTCACCCCTGAGTCAGAACATCTTGGGCAGCATTCAGTTGAAAGCCTTTGCCTCAAGAGTTCTACCAGAGCTCCTGTGCTCTGTTTCAGGCTGCCACCTTGGCAGCAGTGGCGAGGGGGTGGGGGGGAAGGCCAAGATCACCCCCCTCAGCATTCCTTTCCGTCCCGGTCCAGCTTCCCAGGACGCTCTGAGCTTCTCAGTTCCTCTCTGCAGTGCATGTCGCACTTCACCCCTCCCTTCTAGGACGTGAGGGGTCTCCAAGGAGTTTGGGGGCTCTGGTTCAGTTCTTACTCCCAAAACTGTCTCTCTGCTGCTCTCTCTCTCTCTCTCTGTCTCTCTCTCTCTCTCCTTGCAGGAGTTCTTTCTCTGGTGCTGGATGCCTTTGTTGCTGCTTGGTCTTATCTCTCCTGGCTCTCTGCCACCTTCTCCGGCCCGTGTTGCTTCTGCCGCCACTGCTGGTGCTGCTGCTCACTCATGGTGGAGAAAACTTCCTTAGCTCTCAACTGCAAGCACCTAGCCCAGCTTTATGCTGTTCCAGGTCCCCCCAGACCCCTGTTGGGGGTTGGGGGGCCAAAGCCCCCCCAGGGGCTTCTGCCCTCTGCTCCTCGTGGCCTCAGAACATGGCTACCACTTCTACAACCAAACTACAACTATCCTTCTCTTCCGTTTGCTTGTGGTATGTTTACATTTCGCAGGAGCGCCTATTGGACAAAACTTCAAAACTTCTAGGGGTCACCACCCCCTGGGGTTTTACCGTTTTCTTAGCTTCAGGGGGAAAACCTGGTTCAAATCACTACAGGGGCTTATTTATATTCTGATATACAGAATATATCAATTAATTTACAAGCATTATGAAAAATCCAGGTACAAAGCATTAAAAGAATACAGGTATAAGACAACACAAGTATTTAAAAATCTGAGACATATCCCTATCTCTCTGACATTCAAAAAAATACAAGAGTCTCTGGATTAGTCAAACCACAGATTCATCACACATAGTACTTTGTTTCTAATGACCAGTAATAGATCTTGTCTGGAAAAAAAAGGAAATGTAAACAGTTACTACTCCAGAATAAAATCCCAAGTTCCTAAAATTTGTAGCTTGGAGACTTCCTGACACAGAGATTTATATTCTACAGCCTGATTTGGTTTCTCTACCATGAACAGATCGAAACACTCTGTGATGCCTGAAAAATGTTGAGCACCTATTCATCCTGTTGCAAGTCCTACAGTGTAATTACAGTCCAGTCTATTTAGATATTACTTACACAGGAGTGACTCCAAATTCAATTGTCTTTCAGAAAGCATTCAGATCTCTGAAATTCTTCACAGTTATCTTCATTCTCCTGAAAAATTTAATATCTTAATGACTTATAACTTAATAAATTTGTCACCTTATTCCTCACCCTTTTACAGATCATTTACATATCTGTTAAAAACCACAAATGTCAGACAATTTAATGTTGACTTTTTTCTACTGGGAATGCAGAAAAATTATTCTCTGCTTTCCTTTCAGTTTTATTTCCTTTTAATTTATTTTTTTTTTATCCATATGAAAGTTTTCCTTTTTAACTGCTGGTTTCCCTGAGAAACTTTGAAGGGAAAACCATTTTTTTATGCAGTTTGGAAATCCAGGCAGCCTACACTGAATTATGCGTACATCTTACAAACTAGAAAATACTTTCTTCACACATATCTGTATACCATGGAGACTCATTATTAAACCACATGAAATGTAGCTCTGAGGAAGTCCAAGAGCAAATCAGATCAAACAAGAGCATAGTACTATAAGAATCAAAGCCAGCAGCTGCATATGACAATTTGTCTTTGATTCCTTTAGCCATTAAGTTATTGTTAAGAAGTAATTTGCAGGACTAGTTGAACAAAAAGACCAGCAGACATGATGATCATTCAGAAAAATGTCCATTACAATCCAGCCTATTACAGTCCATTACAAAACTTTCTCATGTTTGAAACCTTATCATAGCACTCATCTTTGAATGAAGCAAAAACTAATCTGTTTGCTAGTATATAAAGTATGAAGATGCAATTAAAGATAAACTTTCCCTGAAGTCTGTCTTGTAAAATACAAAATTCTTTCACTTCAGAAGAGACAGAAGACACAGTATATACAGTTTTACATACAGCCTGCTAAGGCCTTTTTATTGACTCAGAGAAGAACTGATATAACTGTAGTACAAATGCCAGCAATATCCCCTTTTGCTCTGTGGTAATTCACTGAAATTTTTTTTGTCATGTAATACCCATTTGTTTGCATTGAACCTGTGTCTTTATCACTTTAAGTTTTAAGAGTGAGTTTTAAGAAGTGAATGGCATGTGTTTGCTTACTAATCAACTTTAAGTGTAAAACACTTTTTCATCCTGCCTTTAATGTTAAATTTAATTTTTGAAAGAAGATTTTCCTGGTACACATCATCTGAAAATTGCAGGTCAGAGTTATCTGGCAAATTTTATGTATTGATATCTCCAGATTTTTCAACAGAACCATGTCTATTGTCAACTATGTTAGAAACATATAATAACTTGATTTTATGCCTACACAAGTTCTACTAGATGTCTATGTTAATAATTTGACATTTATTTCAGAAGATGTTTAATTGCAAAGCATACATGCTTGGCTATCTGGTATAATAATATAAGGATCTGAGGACAGCTGCAAAGTCTCTTTATATGACTTTAGCCATCAAAAGTATTGTTCCCACAGACAAAAATAGCTATTTTAATACAATTTAATGGAGATTTAATTTTTTGACAACTAACAAATAATTTTATAACAACTAAATCAGTTGATTCACTTTTTAATTCTTCTGGTCCTTTACATTTTCCATATTGACACCAGAAGCAGAGTAAGTAAAGCCTAATGAAAATTTATAAGGCAGTACTGGTCTTCATAAAGAAACAAATTTTTAGCAATCCTAATTCTGTTTTAAATTAACACTTGGAAAGATACCTCATGTTTGTGGAAGATGAATCAAGCTAAAAAATACTATGCCAGTACCTACTTTTGCAGGCATTGCAATTTCAGTATCAATGTTACTAAGTTTAAAATTTGTTTCATTGGAGTACACTGACCCTACTCACATAGCTTTTTCAAGGATTATTATTTTTCCTCAATTAAGTCACACTTTCTCTGGTACATAATATTATGTTATATATTAACAGTAGAAGAGCACATAAGATATAGGTTTGCAACATACTAGACACATTCTCATATCTTCCCATTTGTGGTAGTAAGGTTACCCTCAGAAGTTACAAAGGAACTTTCTTCTTTTCATAACTGGAATGACAATCCACAAATAAAATTTAAAAAAATTAAATCACATTTTACCAAAATCTTTCTATTCTTCCATTAAAGATGTTTCAGAATAAAATTCATATTAAACCAGTACAAATCCTATGTTGAACAAAACATCACTTGCAAGGGTTCTCAGATTTTGTTAAGGGCTGTGGTGAGACAGAAAGGCTAGGCTGACTTTATCAACAGACTTTATCGATGTCGTATCTGTATCAATCATTGCATTCTCAATGATGTCAAAATCTGCACCTCTATGCTTTATGTGCACATCCTAATTGCAATCCTGATTGCTCACTTTTAAGAGGTGATAGTCTGTGACCTTCCCAAGGAATATTTATGTTCTTCCCAACTTCTGAACAAGTGAATAATTTTGTCACTGGTGTTTATTGTGAACAATATATACAATTAGGGACTCAGAATTGCAGAAAACAAAAAACAAACATTTTTTATGTGAATATCATCTCTTAACTTCCAGGCACCTTTGTTTGCATACTGACTATCTTTGTTATGGAGCCAACAGAATGATCCAGCACAGCTCATGAACTAATGTAAGCTGTAACAGCAATATTTATTTCAAAAGCTATGACAGGAAGATTTACAACAGCTTAGTGAAGTTTGAGTGACCAAATGACCAAGCCAAACTGAAATAAGATAGAGAAAAAAGAGAGAAATAACACATTTAATGGGGGCATCTTTTCCATCAAATTACCCTCATAATATCTATGGTATTTATTGCCATCTGAGCCCTGCCTCCTCAAAATCAAAAAACAGTCCATGGTAAGTCTGAGGGAATAATTGAGAGCTGACAGTGATATTCAGCTGTTTGAGACTCTTGAAGTTGACAAAACAAAAATTAAACTCTTGTAAAATAGCATGATGTAAATTACACAAGACAGGAAATCTCTGCAACTCCTGAAGAGAAGTTGTTTTCGGATTGCCTTCTGTAAATTTGATTTGGATACTCCTACTGCAATTGTTATATCTATCAAGATGGATGGTTGATTGTTCCATCAGCCTAAAGAAATTTTATTTCAGTTTTCAAGTCAAATTTGTTCTTAGACATATAACCTCTAATTTTTTGCTCTATCACTGTTGGAAAAGCAATCATTCCATAAATGGCCATAGTTTAAACTCTTCATATCCCATGACACTTATTCTAGTTCAGAGATTTGTGTGTCCTTTATCATCTCAGAAGAATTAAGGATATAAAACTTCTATTGATGCATTAAATGGATTAAAAACTTTAGTCCTTTAGTAAAATGTATCCCACTTGGTTTTAAGTATGAAAACTACCATAGTTCTGAATAAGAAAGTCGTCAGTTCTTCTAAACATATATCCTTTAAAACAGTACCATTGTAGATTTTCATTGCAGCTTGAAATCTCCTGTATGGACTATGGTGTATCAGTGGGATTGTTCCCACTCCTATTTGTAAAAATGCTCATGTGTTATCTTGGTAAACATGGTTTCATGGAAATATGACAAGAGAAAATGTGAGAAATGTGTATGTATTAATATTGAGATACCTCAAATATTTCTGATGCATTCACAAGTTTAAAGGTATAACTTAGATCAAAGGTCACAATGAGTTTACTCACCAGTAAAAGACATGAAAACCCAATATGCTGTAACAATAACTATTATAAGCTGGAAGAATCCAAAGCCAAATCAGTCTATGACCTTGTTAGCCCAGGGCTTTGGAATGGACTAGATGACATACAGACATTCCTTCCAGTCCAAAGTATTGTAGATTTCTACACAAAGAAAGAATGATTTTCCAAGAAAATTGTATTAGATGACCCACCCATACTTATCAAGCTGAGGAAGTCAATGGCCAAGCTGCCCCCAGTTCTTCAGTGTCACTTAAAATATGTGGTCCTTAGTCAAACAGTACACATTGTGTTTCATGATGCTTGGGCATGGGACATAGGAGGAAAAATCAGTAAGCAAGAGAGAACAGTAGTTTAATCTCTGCAATAGATGAAAAGAGATTTTAGAGAAAAACACAGGTTTGTAGGAAGTCCAGCCTATGTATTTTCATATGCCTGAGGATTCGGGGTACCTTCCCTATATTTGTTCTAGGCAAAGTATATCTCTCTCCTCTCCTTTGCAATAAAGTTCTCAACAATAGAAATTCAGGTTACTAAAAAAAATCACAATAAAGCAAAAGAATAATAATTTTAAAATATACCTAAAAAATAAGAAGGTTGTCTGTTAGCTTTGGGTTGCACATTCAGCTGTGAGATTGTTCTCACCTTCCTCAAGAGACGAATGGGACAACGCATACCTTTCTTGATCCTGCTGGGCCCCATGAGCAATGTGTAAGATTTCAGTAGGCAACACCACACAGCATCAATCTTATGGAAGTCAACTTTCTACAATATACTAAAGGACTGAGAAAAATACATGGTAAACTATACTTGTAGATCATTCTGTATTTAATGATTTGGGAGGCTATATATAAATGGTCTCATTCTCAACATTGTCTCTTTATTATATGGTAAATTTTGCTTTCACCACTTCCACAGTATTTTGAGAAATAAAAGTCAGCTTAGCAACATTATGAAGGAAAAACAGCATAGACCTTATGGATTTTTTGATTAATCTCGTTAATGCAAGGTTCAAAGTGGCTTGCATTCATAATTAGCTCTTACTGATTAAAAAGATCCAGTTCAAGTAAAAAGAAATTGAAAGGCTATTCAATTCAGTGAATTTTTAAATCAGCCTTCCACCCCTAGAAAAAATTAAACAGCTCAATTTCATAGACATTACTGCGTAGCAAGTGATGGGTTTTTAAGCACTATGCACAGTGTGCTTCAGTGTTTGTCATAAAGTGAGCTGCGGCTTATAATGCTTATGGGTTTTATCGCTGCGTTACATTTTGGAGAGATCACCACCTATGGTGAAGGAGAATAGTAAGAGATTCTAGATGTAGAATTACATAATCAAAATATTTGCTTTTACTTAGGCTTCTCCATCCACTTAGCATGTCACTGACAAAGAAGGAATCTTTACTAACAAGAAAGAAGTGCACAAGACATTGATCAATAGCACAGTCAGAGAGGTAGAGTCTGTATAATGCATCCACATTTCCTGAGTCCCAGTGGTCTCCTTGTTAAACTGTTCTTCAGTCATCCTGAAAACATGATGGCAAATCCAGTTATTAATGGAAGCAATTAGAGTCTGCATTATAAAAGTGTAATCAGATCTTATTTTAAATCCAGCTCTTTTTTCAGAGTCACATGGAGATTTCAAGTAATCTTACCAGCCAGAATGGAATAAAGTTTGTTAACTTCTAAAAATGTATGAAAAATTAACTACAAAATAAATTATTAAACAAATAATTCTAGTTATATGCTCCTTCTGTGATTAGTTTTACTACATATACTTGGAAAGTCAAAGATTCGAAAAACTAATGTTCAATGTATTAAATTGTTACTTACATGTTCTATTGGAAAGCAACACCCCACTCCAGGAGTTATTTTCTTATTTAAACTAAAATTTTTAAGTAATTTACCATAACATGTAATTATTATTTAGCTAGGCCAAGTTCTGAAGTGCTCAAGAGCTGCAATTGCCAGAGCTTTCCATGGCAGACTGTAGTTCCCTGTGCAATTCACTACATAACTACAAACAGGTTATATATACACTTTTGTTCAGCAATGGAAAACAGTGTCAAACATTATGAGGTTGATATAACCTAATTTTATAAACACTTCTTTAGATGTGTTTATACTCTAAGAATGGTATTAGTTATTTCATAATAAGTAATACTGTTGCAATCAAACTATTAAAGTATTAAAGCTGGTTTGCATAAGAAAAACATTCGGATAAACCTTAATAATATGGTAAAAAAATCAGCCATGAACACAAAAGTGTTCCTTCTCCTGAACTTTAAAGATGTAATCTACTCCCTGCATTAGCTTGTCCAAAAATCAACCAAGGAAACATTCTGAAGCCAAGACTTTGATGCATGATGTTAAGGGGAAAAAATATGAAGGACAGAAAGAGTGGAAGCCAGTCCTTGTCAAATGTAGTAAAGACTCTCAGTTCATCTCAGAGCCAATGGCTAATCCTGCTTGTCTAAAGAGAAAATCTCAGAAAATAAATGGAGAAGTAGAAGGATAAAAATAATATGTCTGGCTACAAGCTGGGCTTAACAGTTTGCAGATTGAAAGCTTTGAAAAATGTTTTCTCTCTTATAATAGACCAAGTTTGCTATGCTATAAAAAAAAGCTCATTTTGCAATAAGAAGCTTTTTAGAGAAGTGTAAGGTGAACAAGCAGATTGAGGAAGGAATAAATAATCATGGTGGAAAACAGTAGACAGAACAGATGGAAGAAGACCGTTGCTCTCCCTTCCTACATGCTTTGTCCTTGTAGCTACAAGCTCCTTTCCCCTCTGCCAAAAAATGAATTATAAATTACCTTGTTGAATAGAACATTCATTCTCATCTATATGCTAATATTAAGAAGTAAATATGAACAGAAATAAGTGCACGTCAACATCCATAGTCATGGATTAAAAGCAAAAGAACTCTAAACCTACTTCTCCAAGTCCTAGTGGTGTTGGACAAAGTGACCCACCACGATTCATAGTGCTGAAAAACTAAAATCTTGTCGATAATTCTAAGAAAAGAGACAGAACAACTGGAACAGAATCTGTGCTGTTAATCATCCCTGTCATGAGTATTATAGATGTCTTAACACCTACATTTAGATTAACTACTGGTTTGGTTTTTTTATTTTCCTATTTTATCTCTATGCATTGGATGCTTATTTGGGTCTAGATGTACATTTAAAAACACCTTGACATTTTGTCTAATAATGTAAAAAAATGAGTATTCCTTTCATTTGACAGCTTATAATATGTTCATATTAGCAAAATTATTTTCAGAAAATATGGGTAGTATATGACTTTGCCACCTGAGCGTAATTTATTTTCAAAGAGATTTCTTTTAATATTTCGACAAATCGCTTTTCTGTAAATATACAGTCCATCCAAATTGTTGCTGTCTTCAATGCGTTTTGAAAGAGTCATTCTAACAAATCTGTTTACTGACTGCACATGCAGGTAACCATCATAAGTCAGTACCTATCTGCTAAATATGCCTTCACAAATAAAGCACTTTACTAGATATAATGCTGGAATACTTTAATAAGATTTTTTTATTTTTAGATATTTTAGATTTCTGTTGTTTTTTCCTTATGATGATCTTTGATGTTCGGGCTAATAGTTGTTCCTAAAATGCAAATTTTCATGTCTCAGCAACAGTAAAATACTTTTAAATGTTCAGTCATTTTAATGTGAAATTCCTGGTATTTAGTTTAAAGAAGAGTAGAGAAATCTTATGCAGCCTTTTAAAACCAGGGTATCAATTCACAACTATTTTCATGGGTTTTTTGGGTTTTTGTATCTGCCAATGGGCAATGGACACCATCTAGTAATCACATTTAATTGCCTTCAGAATCTGTAGTAAAATCTTTACAAAGTTAATGGCTACAAAGTTGGATTAATATACTTTAATAGAACCTGTTTCATATGTCTGTGAACAAAAAGAAAACACTCAATACAGAAACATTCAGATAGCCTGTAAAGACTTAACTCATTGGAGAATAATAAGTATTTATAATTCTTCCCCTATAAGAGCTAACCTATAAAATGAATTACTGTTAATTACAGTATCACAAACAAAAGACACTAGTTTTGTGCCAGAGTAGTCCTTTATTGGTAATATATCAAGTGTAATGAGACTTTTCTCTAAGGCCCTAAGCAGTAATCCTTTCAGTGAATATGGTGGCAGTAGATGTTCTAGAGAATTAATTTGAACTATATAAAACATGCAAAAAACTGACACTGTCTATTGAAAGGGAAAAGAAGATATTAAAATGCAAATTCATTTATCATAGGCATCTCTCTCTTGTTACTAGCCAGTTAGTATTCTTGTTAACACATAACCATGTGTTAACTAGGAAAATACTTGAAATGGAAATGACCTTTAAATTAGAGAGAGTTTGGCATTTATAGAATGGTGATAACTTGCCTTTTTCATACCTTTATCAGTTTAAAATCCCACGAGTACATCTCTGACAAGATTTATAGCATCACTTGAAAAAAACCTTTCTACTGGTAATTCTTGTTAAGAATTAACATAACTTTTATATTCATCACATAAATAAAGATTTATGGTCTGATTAAAATCAAGCATAGCAATATCCTCCTTGCCATTCTTTTTAAGAATGCATAGTGGTAATAAATTCTGATTTACAATATAAATTATTCTATGTCATAAAAAAATGGTGTCTCTGACTCACACACTGATATGAACTTTTCAATGCTAAATCTCTTCCTTTTTATTCACCACTTCTCAGCCAATCTACTGTGGGGATGTTTTAGCTTTTTGCTTCAGTTACTGAAGCAAAATAGAGTGGTACCATAAACACAGAGATGAAGAATCTGCTAAACTGCCAAAAAACATCAAACTCATAATATTTTAAAAGATGCAATCTGTTTTAGAAGGGAATAAAAGCTGCTTTTTTTCACACCAGTTGGTTGATTAATGGTACAGCTCAAAAAGATTAAAACCCACAATACTTAACAAATAACAAGGAATCCATAAAATAAATTGAAGGACAAGCAGATGGTGACTTCTACATAACTGTTTTAAAACTAAGAAACTACACTTTAGATTCTACTGATATGTATACTATAATTACCTTAAATGTAGGTGGAAATACTAAGTTAAAAAATTTGAGTTTAATTTTTTTGTATCAAAAAATAACAATTTAACTTTCTGTCAAAAAAGAAAATAAAAATGATATAATATTGGATGGGGGTCAGAGATGGTTAGATCTAAGCTGGTATTCTTTTTTAGAGAAGAAAAATCCAAAAGAGTTGGTTCTTTAAGAAATCCCAAGTCGGAGACACCAATGAGACAGTCCAGATCAATGAAATGGAAGATTATCACACTAGGGAACATTTAAACACAACAAACACATACAGGTCCATGGGATGTATCCACAAGTGCCAATGTCTCTGTGAGGTCACATAATTATCTTTGGAAGCTCACGATGATCAGAAATGTTTCCTGAGGACTGGAAAGAAAACGGTGTCACTTCTATCTTCAAGAAGGGCAAGAAGGAGGACCCAGCAAACGACAGGCCAGCCAGCCTCATCTTTACCCTTGGGAAGGTGATAAAGCAAATAATCCTGTAAACTGTTCCTAAACATACCAAAGAGAAGTTGATTTGGTGTATTCAACATAGGTAATGGGAATATTATGCCTCCCAGAAATAAAAACTGGCTTCAATACAATTTAACCTCTTCATTTATGACCTGGATGATAGGATTGAGTGCACCCTCAGCAAGTTTGCAGCTGATACAAAACTGGGAGGAGTGGTTGACAGACCAGATGGCCATGCCACCATCCATAGAGACCTCAGTTTCCTGCAGAAATGAACCTTATGAAGAAAAAACCTTATGAAGTTCAACGAAGGCAAGTATGGGATCCTGCACCTAGGGAGAAATAACCCCATAAATCAGTTCAGGCTAGTTCTGGACTGCTGCCAGACAGTCAGAGGAAATGATCCTTCCCCACTCTTTAGCACGGAGCCCACATATGGAGTGCTGAGTGTACAGTTCTGGGCTCCTCTGTACAAGACAGACATGGACGTACTGAGCTAAGTCCAGCAAAGGCACACAGAGATGATTAATGCACTGGAACACCTCTGATGTGAGGAGCAGCTGAGAGATCTGGGACAGCTCAGCCTGGAGAAGAGAAGGCCCAGGGAGATTTACCAATGTGTATAAATATTAATGGGATGGAGTAGAGAAGATGGAGCCAGGCTGTCCTCTATGATGCCCTATGACAGGATGAAAGGAAATTACTAGAAAACTCCAGCAGAACAAAGAAGAAAGTTTTTTAACCATGAGATGAATTGGTCTTTAACCATGAGATGAAACAGGTTACCCAGAGAAGAGAAGTTGTGGAAATATTCCATCTGTGGAAATATTCAAATCCCAGCTTTTGTTCATCTGCAAGCAGAGGTTTGGACTAGAAAAATCTCCCGTGGTCCCTTCCATCCTCACCTATTCTATGATTTTTCAAAAAGTAATTCTCCTTCCTCTTTAAAGTTATTTAAAAGTATTATGTTATTCTATAACAGAAGAGCCTACTGACATCCACCAAGAAAACCTGTTGAGCCTTATTCTTAAGTCTCACATTTCCAGCAATCTTATTCCCAAATATCTGCCTCTATATTTGGTGTTTTCCAAAGGTTATAACAAAGGGACATTCATTGTTCTTGTTTGAGTTTAAATAATTATTTTTTGTTGTAGTCAGACAATGTGAAAAAGTTATGCAACTCATTTGTATCTAGAGATGCTGCAATATATTTTGCTTTTACCTTCCAAAAAGTGGCAAAACAGAACTGTCTAAATTGATAGCTTACTATCAACAGTGACATTAATTCTAGGAGCAATCCACTCAGGAAGAAGGAACTCCACTCAGAAAGTGACTGGACATAGTCATCTGAAGTAATTCACACCATGTCTTCTGTACCCAACCTGGTCCCTAGGCTTCCCTTACCAGTCACTGTCAAGGAGAGGACTCAGGGATGGATGGATAGTTGAACCAAGTGATTGTAGCTAACCTAACATTCCTAGCCTCTTTCAATGACATCAAGAAAGGACCAATTTATTTTCCCGTTTTACTTAAATGCTTATACTGTTCATTTGATGGTTAATACAGGGGTTAGCTGTCCTCTGTTCTAACAGTAAGAGGATAAATAAGACTTCCACCTTTACAGAGTGTCTGCGTTGGTCTTGATTCACTTGTTCCTCTCCTTTAAAGTGGCAAAGATACTGCACCAGAATGTTGCCCCTACTGGTATCAACTAGAAGGATAACTGGAGAGTACCAGAACTCCCTAACAAAAAAGAAAAAGTCACTGAGGTGTCATTTTGTGGTACACCTGCATGATACCATGCACTCACAACTACACCTATATGACACCACGCACTCACAACTGTGGCTAAAAATCCATATGTCAAGCATACAACTGTGACTTGTTAATGTTATCACCCCTTGTATTATGTTATGCTCATTACACTTGGTTTGAGATTATAATCAAGAGGAATATTTGTTTACTTGTTAAGAGCTTTGTTTATTTAGCTCAGAGCAAAATAGCTTTGTTTCTTTGTTGACTATGATAGCTACTAAAAACTAAAAAACCCTATAAACATTCCTAGTAAGCAACATTATCTGTGAAGCCAAATTAAAATATTTTAGCAGTACAATGAGGTTACAATGGGCTTTTAACAATTCTCTTTGTACTTGCTCTAGCAGTTCAAAGAAGAGCAATACAGTATATATACCATTAGAGAGTAGTTTTTCGTTCATTTGTTTGTCTGAAATTACATCCCTATTAGGAAATATGACCTAGCTGTGGTACAGCAGTGTAAATTCTCTGTGTGAGCCACATGGAACAGGCTGCACTATTATTTTTTTTTCAGTAGATATGTATTTATAAAAAACCCAACTTCCTAGCTGTGCTTCAAAAATATGAAGTAACAGCCATTCATCTGGAACAACAGCACTTCTAAAACTTCACAACCAAAAACATACTTTACAGGAATTTAAATCCCAAAAGCACAAGACTTATCTTACGTATTTTGCATTATAGATATGTTTATCTTTTCCTTGAATGTTAAAGATGAATATTTAATCATAAAAAGCTATTATTTACTTTATGCTAGTTGCTTTACACAACCTTGTTTATAATATCCATCTGTTTGAAAAGACATTCTTAAATGGGAAACGTCAGCTAATCAAATAGCTTTGGACAAGTTAGTAAGAAACATTCTTGAGAAGAATATTGGATGTACCTGAAGGGAGAACGTTCTCTCTTTTTTCAGGGCAAGAAATTTGGTACTTTCCAAAGAGACTGAAAAAGTTATGTTGTTTTTACAGTGTAGGTATTATCAACCAACTCCTTCTGTTGATTTTAGTAGTGTGTGTGCACTGCATGGCTCCAGGGGATGGGATTTTGCTCCTCAGTGACGCAAGTACAGGTTCACAATGTGTTTCCATTAGTATTAGCAGATGGGTTAAGACCATGAAAACTTATGAACTCACAATTATATCAATACTGTAATATTTGTCTGATTGTGTAGGCACTCCAGTTTGTCTGATTGTGTAGGCACCTCAAAAGTAAAGAAAGAGAGTAAAAATACCTTCTGCATCACATATCCCTGCATAGGGTATGTAGGGAAAACTCTCACCCAAGTAACAGAGAGTGGGCTTCCTATGTAATGGAAGCAATAGGCAAAAATAGCTGTTATCTCCTCTGTGTTCAGATATCAGAAAGAATTTGAAGCTAAAGGGCAAAACACTTTGCTCTCAGGATCTGTAGGGGAACAGGAGAGCTGGATAGGGATGGCTGCCCCGAGACAGTCCTTTGCTACTGGGATGTGGAATAAACAGAGAAATTCTGAGTGCCATCTAATGCATCTTGAATACTGAGCAATAAAGAAATTCTTTGTCTGAGGTACATATACTTGTATACACATCAAGTAAAGGATAACAAAGTGGTTCATATGAATGCTGTTTATTTCAAAAAGGAGTTTATCTTTGATAACTCAATGGCCACTATATTTCCCATGTCCATATGCTTGGAAAGGACAATTGATGTATGTAGGTTTTTGATTTTTTTCAGTTTAAGTAACTCTAAAGGAAATTAGCTGTGAAGATACCTAGGAATAAATAATGCTATTGAAAAAAACATTTTCTTCAGGGTCTTCAACTTCAGTATTTTTAAAAGTAATGCAAATTGAAGTATGAAGCAAAAGCTTTTTATCTCTTTGCAATGCCCTGCTGTTATAGGGAAATTGCTAACAGTTTATTTTCTCAGATAACATTGAAGAAGAAGTAAGGTTTTAAAAAGTTTGCCAAAGACAGAACAAATTGTTGTCATAATATTGATGTAAAAACCCCATATTTCCAAGATGCAGTCACTAGAACAAACTATCTCTAAATCACTAAACCAAAATATCATGAAGATTGTTTCATATTGAATTTATTGACATCAGCTAGATATTATGCAAACTTTGAGAGTTTGCATAAAAGCTCCAGAATAAAAGTTATATAACACTTAGTGAAAGCTGCTTATATGTTTGTTGTATTTTTTAAAATCTGGGATGAAAAAAGAAGGAAAACAATTAATAGATTAAAAAAAAGTCTAACTCAGAATTAAGACATTAATTGAAGCACTAACTCCGATACACCAAATTCTTCTTTCACTAACAATATCCATATATGAAAATACTATAGAGTTCTGTTAAAAAAAAGTTATGTTATTGAGCCTAAGTATGTAGTAATGAACAGCCATTATCAGAGGCAAAAATACACAGACCAAGATGAAGGGTTTAGAGATTTACAGATGACTGTCATCAATTCTTCAATTTGCATTATTTTTAAAATTACTGGCCTTTCTGAAATAAACAGCATTCATATGAACCACTTTGTTATCCTTTACTTGATATGTATACAAGTGCATGTATCTCAGAAAAAGAATTTCCTCTTGCTGTGCAGGAGAAATAAACAGTATTCTCTGGGGTTACATACAGATCTTGCGGTTCTGAGGTAATACAAAATTCTCTGGAGAAAGGGGGAAGAGGTAAGAATAGACCAGCTACTAAAACATTTCTTAAAGTAGGTATGTTGGTGAGGTTTTATTATTGTGACCTTAAAACATACCCAAAGAGTTTATTAAGGAAAAATCAGGTGACTTAATCTTAAATTTAATCCTAAAACTGATTCATTATGGAGTCAAATTCTAAGTGGATAATTTGAATTACCTAAGTGTAATTTTAACTGGATTAATAATAAGCCTTTGATTTAGCTGTTACGATATCAGTTAGACTAACAAAACTTTATTGATTTTTGCATATGAGGTGTGTCTTATTTTTCCAGATAAACCATATAAGTTGCAATGTAAGAACTGGTGAATATGGGTAACATAACCTGTAACTTGTATGCATGAATATGGTAAGAGCATTTTTGTACCTTCTCAACAATTCTAGAATCATGCTTCTGTGTATTATTCAGTGTTCAAGTCTAAAAAATACACTTCCTATTTTCATGAGTTATGGATTTTCTTGCTTAAATATTTTATGACAGGCACCAGTGCATCAGTATATTATACATGCTCTGAAGAACAAAGAAAGCTGTTCAAGAAGTTACATTGATGTGAATTCACCTTTGCTACCTACAATACTGATTACATTTAGTGTTCATTTTTCAGTGTTATAGTAAAGTATGTATGGTTTCTATGTTTTTTAAATATAAGTTTTTGTATATCAAAGCGGAAAAGGAAAGTGAGTCAACTTTTTGACACATAAGGCATCTCTGTTTGCTTGTTCCGATCACTAAAATTTCTTCATGTCAAAGTACTGAATTTTTTTCCTTTGAAGTCATGTTTCTAACAGTTCCATTTAAAAAAATCCTATATTTTGTAGCTGGTTTTAATAACAACATTGATGGCATTTTGAATAATATTAAATAAAAAATTCCATTCCCATAGAAATGGAAACCCTTTTAAACCTTCCTCACATCTGTACTAGTATATAATTTAAAAAAAACACGATTTGTTGTTAACTTCAGTGATCTTCATCCTTGTAATTTTTAGCAGCTCACCAATGTGGATTACATCCTGCCTTTGACAGGCTGTAGAAAACACCAATTACTTCAAAAGAAATTTTACTGCGTTCTAGTGGTTGTTCATGGGCTAGAAAGACACAAAATTGCTCAGAGCCAGAGTGATGTTGTATTGTATTATTAATTATTGAATATCTAGTTTAATTTTTAAAAGGTTCGTTTCCGATATTTATTGTCATATTTATGCTTTTCTTGGTCTATGATATTTGAAATGGCAGAAAAATTGCTGTCTCTATTTTGGATCCTGTTTCAACTGAAATGAAAAGAAGGAATAGAGGGGTTGCTTGAGGAAGAAGCTTTCAAAGAAGAACTTTTAATTAACATTTTTATATCCTAATAAACTATCCAAAGAGTAAGTACTTTTGAAATCTTTTGATAAAAATGTAAAGTCTTGTCATCTTAATCTTTCATAAAAGTTCACAAAAATAGGGTGACATTAAATTAAGTATCACTGGTAATAATATTTCACCTTAAGATAAATTAGCTTGAACATAATTGAATGTATTATTAAAGGCTTTAGAAACCTTCTTTTTTTCAATTAAAATTTAGAAGGTTTGCATAATTTGGGAGGTACCATAATTTTCAAAATAAATTATGTTTTTCTGTACTTTTTACCATGGAAAATAAACATCAAGATATTTTAATCTCTAATTAAAATTGTAACAATCACACTTTCAGACAGACTGCCAATACCATAACATCAGCAAATGTTTTCACAGACTCAGTTTTGATGGGGCATGTTAAATCTAAATCCAGAAAATCTGCATAATTTGGAAGCTACAGGATAAAGTTCTTACTCTGCACAAGATAATGTCCTTGATGAGTCAACTCAATGACAAAAGGAGGCTGATCAGATCCTGCCTCGAAGTCTCCTCACGTGATCAAGACAATAATTCATCCCTCCTGTGTATTGTTCAAGACAACAGCTGGTGCCAGACCTTGGAAATGAGAAACTCTGTAACAAGCAGAGTGAAAAAAATTATTCAGAAGGAAAGCAATTTCCTAATCTCACTCAGCTGGTAGCTGACATTTTCTGAACATTGACTCTTATTTTCCTTCTTTCTTTCTCTACCTCTTAAAAATGCAATAAGGCATGCTGTTAACTACAGTTACCTATCATCTGGTAGAAGAATGGTAGAGAATGAAAAAAGTTGCTATTTTTGGATGGAAAATGCCATGGAAACATACACTGAGTTATACTGATGTTGGGTTGCAAAAATTATGTATTTAGCTAAAAGAATATATTCCCTTCACCCACATTAAGTCAAATAATTTTTCACATATTTTAATTGGAAATTACTAAAAGGCAAGTGCTTGTTTCATGTTCATGTTCATGATTTTGTGCAGATCAATTTTACTTTCCACAGCAATCAGTTTGGAGATACTACCATAATAAAGGAAAAACTGAGGCTAAGACAAAATTAAGATACTTAGCAGCTATGAAACACTCAGGCTCATTTACTGTCAAAGACCAAAGCTGTTTCTGAAACACATACATACCAGAGAGAAAATTATAGTGTTGTTTATATAATCTAGCCTTTGGCCCATATATATATAGATCAGTTATTTATCTGTATTCATATATCTCTGTATGTGAAGTGAAGGTAAAGCAAAAAATAAAACAATGTTGAAGTCTTCGCATTGATATTCTTTTATTGAAAAGAACAATATAGCATGTATCTTCCTGCAGTTCTGTTGTTAGCAGAGTTTTTGTAGCACAATCTCAACTAAGCAGCTCCTGAAAACTACTTTCAGGAAAAAAACAGAAAAAAAACAGAAAACAAACAACTGAAAAGACTTTCAGAATCATACATCTCCACAACCAGAACAGACCCAGTATCATTAATGATGTTATTCACTCTGCATGCAAGTAGGGGCATGATTGCCTCTGCAGGATGTAGGACTTACTGAATGTGCAATGTTAACACAAAGACATTAAGAACAATTTCCAGCAATAACCAGATAAAGCATCTCTATATATACTCTTTAACATAAGTAACAAAAAGGCACTAGGAATTATTAGCTAACACAGGAAATAAAACTGAAGTAGCTAAAGATATCCAGTAGAAATTATTAAAATGGAAATGGTACCTACTGAAAAAAAAAAAAAAGAAACCATGATCAAAAAACTTGGAGATCTCTAAAGTCAAAAATCCATCTTTTTAAATGCTTACCTGTAAAGTTTGGGTAAACAAGTTAAACCAAAACAGGATCCAAAACAGTGAAATTCAGCTTACTATAAAGATTTAACTGTGATAAATTTTTAATGGAGAAATAGTTTTGCCACAAAGTTTATTTTCATATTCCCAGTTGCAGCAGTCTAAGTAAGTCGCTTCCTGATTTATTTTTTTCTTAGGTTGGCCAACCATACCAAGTCACAGTCATAAAACACCTACACACACATAAAAGAATAAAATCTGTAATGAATATTAAAAAATGGTGCATTCGATTTAATTATCAGCTCTTATTTTGATGCATCCCCTCCAGAACAGCTGGTTGATAACACATACATATGCACCTGCGTTTGCAGTACAGGATTCTTTAATTCTAAGTCTTGGCATTTCTCACTTACTGAGATGATAGATAATTCCTCAGTAAAATCTTGTTTGAAACAGATCAGACCTTAAAAAAAGTATTCTTATAAAACAACGAAAATAATGGCAAGCTCCCTGTAACTTCCAGCACATTTGAGCCAAGAGTGTTAACCGCTGAGTACAAACATTTAATAGGGTTATTCAAAGAAATGCATGGATTGTGTTGGGACATTTGAAGATCACCTTGTTCCAATCACCCAGCAGTGGATAGGAACACCTTCCACTGGATTAGGTTGCTCAAAGCCCCATTCAACTTGGCCTTGAATTCTTCCAAGAATGGGGTATCCACAACTTCTTTGGGCAACCTGTTCCAGTGCCTCATAGTGCCTCAGCAGCCTCATAGTAAAGATTTTCTTCTTAATATGTAATCTACCCTCTTTCAGTTTAAAACTGTTGACCCTGTCACTGCAGGCCTTGGTAAAAAAAAGTCTGTTTCTCTTATGAGTCCCCTTAACATATTGACTAGTCTCCCCAAAATCTTCTCTTCTCTGATTTGAACTATGCCAATCCTCTCAGCTTGACTTCATAGCAGAGGTGTTCCAGCCCCCTGGTCATTTTTGTGGTCTTCCTCTGGACACACTCCAACAGGTCTTTCTTGTGCTGAGGATGCCAGAGTTGGATCTACAGGTAGGATCTCACCAGGGTAGAGGGGCAGAATCACCTCCCTTGACCTGTTGGCCACACTGCTTTTGATACAGCCCAGGATACGGTTGACTTTATGGGCTGCAAGGGCATATTGCCAGGTCATGTCCAATTTATCATCCACCAATATCACAAAGACCTTCTCTCTAGAGCTGCACTCAATCCCCTCATCCCCCAGCCTGTACTCATATTGTAGACTACCTCTACCCAGTAGAGAACCTGCCTTGTTGAATCAGAGCACGTATGAAAAAGCTGTTTTTAACTGTTGATGCTTCCTCAGGGGTCTGTGTAGACAAAACCACATATTTTGTGTTTCCTCCAGATAAGAGGAAGAATAGGTTATTCTAGGCCAATGGAAGAAATTAGCTAAAATAGCCATAACTTTGGTACCTATTTTAGCAACTTAAATTAAGGTCAAGTATTCTATACTCTGGAGAGAAAAGAGGTACAGGGAATCTACTTTTCCTCTCCACCACTGCAGACCTGCTAGATACAGGCTGTCTCCTTACAATTTGGAGCAACGAGGAGTTCTTTACATCGGATGCCTAGGTAACTCACTTCTGCAGGCACCATTTTTTATAGACAGGCAAAGATGGATCTTCCTAGATGACAGGATAATTCTTACTTAATTCTTCCTTTAGATTCCAAATTGAAAAGATATTAAGGAAAACATCAAATTCCATCGAAGAAATGTATAATTGTTAAATGTGCCTAAAGTTCAGATGAACACTTCCCCTTCTTCCTCTGAGCACAGACTTACTTAAGAAAAGGCTTAACCAAACCTGTCATAGTTGGTTTATTTTTGAGAGCTACCATTTGGCGTTAGGAATGCTTTTTTCTATACAACACTTCCACTCATATTATAAATATTTTTTTACAAATGACAAATAAGAAAAACCATTTTCCTAAAAGTTATGTTTATTTATGTCTTATTTCACAGTAATAAGGCTGATCTTGAGATTGAAAACTAAATTTTTCAGGTCTATCAGCATGAAAACTCACTTAATTGAACCACCATGAATTTTATGGGGGGGGGGGGAGCAGGGAAGGTTGTGATATTCATCAAAGCTTGATATTCTGGATTGTCCATCTGAAAGAAATTTGTCAAGGTAAATCTGATTGCTACCCTTATCAGATGGTTTGGAGTTCCAAGTACATTATTTTAGAAATTCATGGTTTAAACACAGTTATTCTGAGAATTTGAGAGTGTTATTACCCCTTTTACAGACAGAAAACTAAGGTAGTGTGGGTAAAGATGCATGAACACTTCATTTCTGCATCACTTTTCCTTGGATTAGTTGTACCATGCTAGCTGCTTATTTTTCTTCTCTTAGATTATGTCAATTTAATTTGACATGTAACAAAAAAAGATGGTGTATTGCAGAATTTTACATTTTCAGTTATTACGTATCAGTTGACAAATGCTATCTGGCTATGATAAAGTTTATGATTAAATCATGATAAATAAATCATATTTCCATATGAGTCTTGACTTGTCTTGAGAAATGAATATGTAGCAGAACAGCATTGTTCTGGCAGCCTCCTTAATCCCAACAGTGTCTTGTTTATTAAGCGTTTGTCTTTAAGGAATGTTATCATGTTTAAATAAGTTTTGCAAATACTTCAGTAAATCTATTCCGACTGAAAAAGGAACATCATCTTTTAGAATTCCTTTTATATTAATTATTTTCATTAAAATGTTAAATATAGGTAAATGTTCTAAAGAACTTTCCCACAACACAGCATCTTTTGGAACCTCATCGTTTTCTTTGCTACATATTGGAAGAATAATGCTTCCTTCTCTTATAGTGACTCAGTTATGAATTTTGGAACATTAGAGTGAAACAAATACATAAGAAAATCTAAAATAGCAGAAATTTAAGGTTGTCATTCTTTGAATAATTTAGGTTTGCAATGAACTTCTTAAAATTAAAATGTTTTTCCAAAACCTAGTCTTACTGCAGTGTAATTGCACAGTTTCCATTAGCATTAACAGGAATTACATGTACATATTGACAGGACAACAGAACCCTCAGAAGACGTCAGTAATCCGAAGCTGTATCAATCTTTAATGTTTCTTTTGCCGGGACAGGAGCTCTACTCACCCAGCATTTTCTGATAGACCGTGTGGTGCTCTGTTTTCTCTAGAGTTCAATGCTGAACCTAGCACTTTGTAAGGATCAAGCTAAGTGTGTAGGCATTTATTTTAACTGCAGTAAGCTTTAAAAATCTTAAAATGTTTAATACAACTAATTTTGTAATACACCTATATTTTCTATTTTTGGTCACTTGCAAATTGGTTAAAAATGTACAGATTTTTATACATGTGATTAGGTTTCCTTAAGTTTTCCAAAAGTAACAGAAACACTTGGGTGCTTTGTTACATCGAGAAAATCCTTCTTGTGATGAAGATTTCTTGATAATAGTGAGCTCAATCCTAGCTCTTTGGAAATAAGTGCTAAAATTCTGCTTAAATTTGGGAACTGTCTGGACAGAAATTCCCACAGCATTTGATATCTATAGAGCCAAAGGAACAACTGTGAGAAACTTAAGCTATCAGTCATTTCCAGATGTGAAGACATCTGAAAAGACAACCTGAAAATTACTTCTTGACTTTTGTAAATAATATTCCATCAATAGAAAAACATCTCTATGAGATACAGCATACTTTTTTTTCCTTGAAAAAATATTGACATTGTTAAACAATTATAGAAGTGGACAGGAAAATTCAGGTTCCTTAAACACAGAAACTTAACACAAAGTTAAATGTGACATTTAGGTCTTTCATCTTCAAGAACGAATTCTACTCTTTATTGGATTCTGCACCTGGGATGGAGTAATGCCAGGCACGAGTAAAAACTGGGAGAGCAGTAGCTGAAGGGCTGCCCTGCAGAAAGGGATGTGGGGATGCTGATGGGCAGCGGGCTCAGTGTGAGTCAGCAGTGTGTACCCTGGTAGCCCAGGGGGCAAATCCTATCCTGGGTTGCATCAAACACAGCATCACCACCCAGTCAAAACGTGATTAATCTTCTGTACTCAGGTGCAGCCTGAGTGCAGCCTCACCTGGAGTGCTGCATGTAGTTCTGGGACCCATAGTTTAAGAAGGATATGAAGGTCCTTGAATGCTTCCAGAGGAGGGTAACAAAGCTAGAAAGAGGGCTGGAAGGAATGTCTGTGTTCTAAATCATTTGTAACTGGACAGCATAAGACAGTGAGGAGTGAGAGTCATGCACTCTCCACACTGCTGGCATTCAGTCCACTCCCTCCTAGGTCTTCCTTCTTTATGCTGTGATGCCAGACACATTGCTGCATCTTTCCCACTTCCTTCTTTGTAGGTTAAAATTATACAGATGAAAAAGATACTATAGCTACTTGCCTGAATTCAGGAGAAGGGGTCACAGTCTGCATGGAACCTTGAGAGAGGAGAATCTGAAGGCTTTCAGACTTCTTAGTCTCATTACCACTATGACAGCAACTGGTAGACTGACAAAACTGAATGTTTACGCATTTCTTCCACCAAAATCCAGTACAAGAAGAATGTCACAGACATAAATAATACTAAAAGTACAATTTTACCATGATATTTTTGAAACTTGATTATTTTTTTCTTGTTTTACTCCATTATCTTCTTTTAAACCATATATGTATGTACAGGTATGGTGTAAAACATTTTAATGTGACATGTCATGTGACAATTCAATGTCACTATATAAGTGACCATAGTCCACACATATAACTCAAATCATTAGTTTCTAAAATTAATTTTAGTATAACTTTTTCCAGATTTTTTTTAACTTATAACATCTATTAACAATATGCCTTCAGAATAGCATAAAATCATTTCTGATGGTAGACATTTTCATGATGAGCTTGTAGCTCAAAGTTATCATGAGGCAGATGAACCTCTTGGTGATTGAATGATTAGTTGGCAATATCAGGACAAAATAACATCGTTAGGAAGCAGCCTGACCTTTCTTTCATCTTCTCAATTTTCCAGTTGCAACAGTGATTAGCAAAAACCATTAGAGGCATATAAGATATACACATACCAAAAAAAAGTAGCACAACAGCAGCAAACATCACATAATTTCTAAACCTCTCCGCAAAGCAACTTTTAATGAGCAATGAATAGGAATGGGGTGTCTCCTTTGTCTTCTGCCCTCTCATTCTCCAACAGAGAATGTTGTTGAGTGTCGGATCAGACTTATCAATGCAGGATTTCTATAGAGGGGCCATGAAGCAGCTGAAAGTCCTCTTCCTTTTTTAAACCCATGCAACTTCATCTGCCCTGAACCTGTGCACACAGCATTTTGGCTCAGCCCCAGCATTATACCCCAGAAAAGGAACATCGCTGTGGGGAGAGACAAAAACAGGAAGAATATCATCCATCAACTTACTCCATCTGCTGGATCCCTTCCAGCCTAATCACAGCAGACCGAAGATAGCTGCCAGCATGTCAAGTATTTTACAACTGTCCAACAACACTCTCCCCCAGAAGTCCGAGTGTTTTGACCTGCAAAGTAACATCATCATATCCCTAGGCAGATCCCAGCAGGAACTGCTTGTGCTCCTTCACAGGAACAAACACTCTCTGTTAGGCCAAGGAAACTTGAGTACAGTGTATCATCCTGTACTCTTGTAAGGTCCTAGTAATAAGCCTACCTAAGTTTACATGTAAATAAACCAAGACTCTTAATCTTAGCATTGTTTTGCAGCATATCAGGGAGTTCTTACACATGAACATAGTCACAGCTGCCAGATTGGGTCATCTTACGTTGTGGTAGATGTGTAGCAGTGTAGACACTGCTACAAATTTTAGGCACTAAATCATTTTTCTTCTATACATCAGAAAGAATTATTTATTTTTTCCAGAAAGTTTATTCAACATTTTTGTCTAACCTACAGAATTACCCCTCTATAAAACAACACCAACCCTCTGTTACTTTAGCTTTGGCCATTAAATAAATAAAAATTAGTGTGCTTGATCTCACCAATTACAAACTCTGGCAATGGAAGAAATGAGTACATGACTATATATACATGTATATATATATATCGTGCATTGAAAATATTAAATATACCATGTTTATGTAGATTTTATCTTTCAATATAATATTTTTCTGGATTTTTGAGGCTAGTTCAAGTTGTTTGGGGTAGGAGATGTTTAAATTAGCTTGTATAGCCTTGGTTCTTGTCCAAGAGAGTGTTCTGTTTATAGTAGCTTTTGACTTTTTTTACCTTAACTAGAGCCTATTATGAATTCTGTCTGTAATTCCTAACCATGAAACCTTTGATTGCCACCTAGGGATTTTTACCTCTGAGAGAACTAGAAACAGCTTTGATCACAGCTGTCAGTGCACTAACATTGTTTTTAGTCTGAGACCATAACTCTAATCTTATATTATAATTCATTTCTGAATTTAAGCCCCATGCTGATTCAATAAAGCCTGTCAGCAGCTACTAGGTTGGCTCACAGGAACTGAGGGAGGATCACTGTCTTCTCTCACTCAGTAAACATTTCCCTGTTTAAAATCAGCAGTGTCCAAAGACGTCATTTTTAACATGGGAAGAAAACAGGAAAGAGGGATACCAGTGCTTAGACATAAAGACAGGAATAATCAATATTAGAAAAGTGACTTTATAGAACTAAGAATAGCAAAGCTTACAGAAATGTGAAAATTGTTATGTGTGAGTGAGACAGATATTTTCTCTTCCTTCAGAAATCCTAAATTAGATGTCAGCCTTGTTTTGCATCTTTATAACCCAGCACAGTTCTATAACTATCCAGGGAATTTTCTCCCCATCAGAAGAGCACTCACCCACAGCTAATATTATGCATTTTCTTTATTAGAACAGCAACTAGCAAAATAAACCAGATCTCAGTGAAGTAGGCAATATTTAGAAGATAATAGTAGGCCGCAAAAACTGATAATAGAAATAGATGAAACAGGCAATTGAGAAAAATCTTTAATTATTGCAAAGGATACACAAGTAGTAGTTGGTTTTCTTTGCTTCCTCCCTTTTTGTAATTTTTATGTTTTCAGTGGGGATACATTTATACCTATAAAGCACTTCGGAATACAAGTGGAAAGAGACGACTTGATAGCTCAGACATAAGTACAAAGATCAGTGTTTACAAAGCCATAGTGCTGTCTACTCTCTTATATGGATCTGAATCATGGGTCATCTACCGCCACCACCTGCGTCTCCTAGAACGCTTCCATCAACGCTGTCTCCGTACAATCCTAAACATCCACTGGTCAGATTATGTAACCAATGCATCTGTTCTAGAACAAGCAGCAGTCACAAGTGTTGAGGCCATGTTGCTGAGAACACAGCTGCATTGGGCAGGGCACGTCTCCAGGATGAAAGATCACTACCTCCCTAAGATCTTGCTTTATGGTGAACTTGCCACCGGCTGCCGCAAGAGAGGAGCCCCGAAGAAAAGATACAAGGACTCCCTGAAACAACATCTCAGCCTTGGCCATATTGATCATTATAACTGGTCTACTCTGGCCTCCAATCGGGAGACCTGGAGACACACCGTCTATAACGCTGCTGATGCCTTTGAGAACGCACGTAGGATCACCCTTGAGGAGAAAAGACAACGCAGAAAGAATCGTGCCTTGCAGAATATACCACCTAAGGAGTCTTTCTGCTATGCCTTTTGCAACCAGACATGTCTATCTCGTATTGGCCTTTTTAGCCACCAACGCGCTTGCAACAAACGTGGGTAGAGCCCTTCCCAAATCTTCGTTTGCGAAGCCCAGTCATGATGATGACATTTATACCTATAAAGCACTTTGAAATACAAGTGGAAAGAGATGACTTGATAGCTCAGACATAATAAGGAAAGAAGCTGGGAAAGAGTGGAGAAATGTAGCAGAGAGAAAATAAAGCAAAATTTGCAGAAAGATTTCTGAAGTTATTTATTTTAGTAAGATTTTGCTCTCTCTCCGGTGCTAGCTTTGTAAAACTGATGAAAAAGATTCAACTTTTCTTTTCAATTTCTCCTTCAGTAATCTGGATATATGGATTAAGTGAAAACAGTTCCTGCAAAATGGGAGAAAAAGCATTAATCCTGAAAAGGGTATTGGTCCTGGAGCATGCTGCATATGCACAGTGCTGTTGTAGGAGGTTTGAAGAAGGAAACTGTGGCACTGTGCTGGCAGGTGGTACCTGCCATGCATTTGTTTTGGTCAATTTTTGTCCCTGTTCATGAACCCAGGAATAAATAATTCACAGTATGTAGAAAACAGTTAGTTGCATTTTTATTTGTTTACCTTCATGATTTCCTGTCAATAGTGACCTCTCTAAGTTAGCATTTTAAAATTAGATACAACTTGCATAGGCTGGATTCTGCACCTGGAATGGAGTAATAGATTACACTGGGAGAAGAGTGCAGAAAGGGATCTGGGGTTGTTGGTGAGCATCAGGCTCATTGTGAGTCAGCACCGTGCGTCCTGGAAGCCCAGAGACAAACCCCATCCTGGGGTGCATCAAACACAGCATCACCAGAAGCTCAAGGAGGTGATTATTCTGCTGTATTCAGTGTTGGTGCAGCATCGCCTGGAGTGCTGTGTGCAGCTCTGGACCCCACAGTTTAACAAGGATGTGAAGGTACTCGATTACACCAAGAGGAAGGCAATAAAGCCAGTGCAAGGCATGGAAGAAACGTCCTGTGAGAAGTGGCTGAGGACCCTGTGTTTGTCTAGTTTGGAGAAAAGGAGGCTAAGGGGTAACCTTCTTGCTCTCTACAGCTTCCCAAGGAGGGGAGGTGAAAAGAGAGTTGTTGATCTCTTCTCCCTGGTATTCAGTGATAGGATGCGTTGGAATGATTGAAAATTGTGCAAGGGAAGATTTAGACTGGACATAAGGAAACATTTCTTCACTGAGAGGATGTTCAAACACTGGAACAGGCTTCCTAGAGAGGTGGTCAGTAGCCCAAGCCTCTCAGTGTTAAAGGGGCATTCAGACAACGCCCTTAATGATATACTTTAACTTTTGATTAGCCTTGAAGTGGTCGGGCAATCAGACTAGATAGTCATCGTAGGTCCCTTCCAACTGATATATCTATTCTCTAATTCCAGACTGTGTAGGCCCAAAACTTGCTAGTCAAACTCTGAATGAGCATTTTTTTCACCTCTATTGAAAACAAAAGTATCTAAAATTTGCCAGTTAGAGTTTAAATGAGTATTTCTCTCATTTGTGTTGAAAATAAGAACAGACAATGTTGTGAGTTGGTTTGCTGATACCATATTATTATTTCACTCCTTTTTCTCTGCCTTGAAGCTGAGCACAGCTGGATAAAATTCAGAGGAAACTTAAGATTGCTTTTGATTATGCTGGCTCTGAATTGTTTCTGGTGACTCTGCTTGCTTTCTTAATTTATCTCTGCATAATGAGAAGCAGTTATTTTTGATCAAAGAACTGCTGATAGCTACTAAACTGTATCCCTGTGGGTTTCTGTTATGAATACCACTACATTCTATTGGGGGGGGAAGGGGGAAATCTAGTTATTATATGTTACCTACATGAATCTTATTATGCTGAATATGAAAAGGAAAATAATGAAATCATTTAGTGCCTCACCCAAAGTAAAAATCTCTTGGATGGTAGGTCATAACAATTTCATAGGTAGAAAACTGAGTTTTGGGAAATTGCAGAATAGTATCTTCTAACACTTGTGTGTCATGATTGCACATGATACTATGCCCTAAAATGCATGGTATCTATTTTCCAGTCTCCTGTTCTGATCACTGGAATGGTAGTAATCTTGCTCCCCTTCTTATTTTGATGTTCTAGTTTTAGGAAAGCAATTTGTTTTTCCTAAAATACTGCTCTTGAAAGAAAAAATATATTTCTTTAAAAGCAAATAACTTTTATAATTGCATGTATATATGCAATTCTGCAATATCTGACTGCACCTGTCTTCACACTCTTACCTGCCTTTCACTGCCAGCTTTTCAGAACAGAGCTTCTGATGTTAGCTCAGCACCTACAGAGCAGAGCCAGGAACGCAGATAAATCCTATATATGCTCTTTTCAATTATATTCAGAGGAATAAAAAAATTATACTAGGGAAAATTATACTAGGGAAGTTTTTATGCAATAACTATGATAGTAACAATGGCAATTCTTTGGTTTTTAGAATTTAAATTGACTCCCAGAGGAATTTGGTATCACAGGATGGCTGGAGGTGACCTCTGGAGGTCAGTGCACTGGTCCAGTGCTCCTGCTCAAGCAGGACCACTAGAGTTGGTTGCTTGGGACCACGCCCAAATGGATTTTGAATATCTCCAAGGATGGTAAATACACTAAATGTAATATTCCCACCTGGTTTCATTCCTGTTGTTCCCTAGAGTTCTCAACTCTAGAGAAGGAGAGTTTCTCCTTCCATTTTAGTGTCATGACCAGCACTGGCAAGTTGTGAAACATGCATAAAAAATAAAATAAAATAAAAAAAGACAAAATGTATCCAAAATTTTGGTAGTTAGTATGAGAAGAATAATCTCAGAATGAACAATAAATCAGTTTGGGTTTTGTCTTTTGGTTTGGTTTGGTTTGTGGGTTTTTTTACAACCTATAGTTATAGAAATAGTCTAGGAAAAAGGTTTTTACAGAATACTTTTCTCACTAAAAGTTGTTTAAAAAAAAAGGAAATTTGAAATGTGGGGGAATCAAAATTTCCCCTCAAAGTAAAGGGATTATATGTGAAGGCTCTTTTTACTCCAGACGATACTACGAAAACAATATTTACCTTGAAGCATTTACATTTAAGCATTTTTTCACTGTAAAGCTATTGCTGCAGCAGAATATAAATATATTCACAGGCTGCTATTAATGTTCTGTAGTGTTAGAATTGCAAATGAAGACACTTTCTAGCAAAACAAAAAAAAATACACTTGTCAAAAGCTTTTTGAACTTGTTTATCCAATGATTATTATTAACAACACTGATTCAGACCAGTGAAAAAAGCAATCCTGATATAATTTTCTCTCCTAAAGCACTTGCATACACCTGTACAAGATATTTTTGAGGTACTTATTCATACAAAAAGATAAGTATTGATCAGGGGTAGGTACCAATGACCTGTGCAAGAAAAATTATTTCTGTTTTATAAGAGCTTCATGTGGGAAAGAAATAGGGACAATTTTTTGGTTTGTTTATATTTTTTCCAAAAATATGTATTAAATACGTAACATTTCAAGTGGTTCTGGAGGATAAAATAACTTTAGAAAACATGACAACATTTCCATATAAGTTTTGTAAGTGGCTGTAATAATCTTGGCTAAGCACCATATTTTGATAGCCTGGTAAAATACATGGTGGCCTTTTTTCTTTAGTTGCATTAAGCAAGAGAATGACAGAATATGCACAAACAATTGCTTGTGGCAGTGAGAATAGGAACCTAGAGGTGGAATCCACTGGAGGAAAAAACCTGGCACAAGCTTTTGACAATGCAGCTCATTTCCAACTAAACCACTGGTGGGAACTTCTGTTTAATGTATATTACTTTCTAGAATAAAGACAACATTTGCTTTCTAGAGTAACATGACATAAGTTCCTCTAAATCTGTCACTCACTAAAACGAAACATTTGCATTACAGTCGCTTTTCCCTCCAGATGTCATTTGAAGCCTTATTTCATAATAATTCTTTAAAATACTGGATTACTTTTTATGCTCTTATTAGAAATGAGGCATTCATGCCCACAACCTACTTCCCGCTGTCAGAGATAAAAAAGAGAAAAATGACATAGCTTTTCTAGTGACATTAAACCCATTTCAGCTGTTTTTATTATCTCTTCATTGTGTCCCAGCAACTTTGATGTCCATTGTACAAAATCACTTCCCATCCTCAGTCAGGTGCTCCTGTGGACACAGTGAGACCTGGACTAGGCAGGTCCTGGACCTGGAATTGGCAGCAGCATGTTTAGGATGACATTGAAGCAGTGTGAATGTCCCAGTAGTGTGCCATTTTGCTCTCATAAAGGTAGACAAAAAAATCAGCTCCAATTTTTACTCTGGTTTTGAATTGTGCATTAAATGTACGTTCTGCCTAAGGAAAAACCTCTGTAAGTGACAAGGACTAGAACGAGGTAAACAAAAGGCACAGTCCAGCAGAGATCTTCTGGGATAACATCTTGTGGGAGAGCAGAAAACATTTTTCAAGGATTGGTTTCAGGTATTAAAAATTACAGTTTGGGAGGTTGTAGAGAAAAGTCATCTGTTATTAGACTATTTGTGATATTAGAAGGATTCAGATGCCGTGCATAAGAACGTAATGCAATGTGTAAGTATATAAACTATACTCCCATGGCTACTATTGATTACCAACATCAAAACTTCATGAGAAATTTATCAATGGTGAGTTGAATATTTCATATAAATTTTGACACTAGCATAGTTTTTTGACATTTTAAAAATTATGAATAAGAAGTTTCCTCATAAATAATTCAAAACTGTTACTGTTCTGAGTTTATCAGAACATACCAATGACCTACTAACTATAAGAGCAATACCAGAATATTTTTACCTTGTTATCTAAAGACTCCGATCACTACAAATGAGGTTGCTTTGATCTGGAAATTTCAACTACAGACTGAGAAACCAAACTTTATACATCCAAGACAATATTTTGGCAGAGTTTCAAAATTTAAAGCTAATGCTGCTTCTGGATGTCAACCGTTATATAAAAAAGTTAATGAGACTCATTTTCGTGTGCTGCAATGAAGTAACATCCTCTTCTGAGAATGATACATAAAAAGATGAAACAGCTTGACCCAAAATTTCAGTGAAGTCCTGATAAAAAATATTAACAAGCAGAAAAAAATTTATGGTACTGAAAAGGGAAGGCTAGTTAGTTCACAAAGCAGCAAGAGCTTGAAACACATAAATTAATTATGCTTTTCTTTCTGAAATAGAGTTAGTTTTTAAGGTGGCAAAACTTCTTTGAGGAGTTTTCCAAAATGCATGTGGATATCCTATCACCTCTGAAACAAGGATTGGTCACAACTTCCTTTTCAAAAAACAGTTATACATTTAAATCAAATCTATTTAGCCAAGGTTTTTTCAACTTTTCTTTCAGATTGATTACTGTAGAAACACACATGGGACTTATCCAGTCCCACTCTTTCTCACTGAAACAAAATAATGGTGGGAAAAGACAGTGTTCTGAGTAGTAGCCACTATTCTCAGCTTTGGTCCTTGATGCATAAACACACAGGGAAATACACCCCAAGGATTCAGTCAAGAGAAAGATGAGAGTATACTGAAACAATACAGAAAACATACATGATGGAGAAAGAGTCAACGAATAATAACCTAAGGATATGATAACTTATTCTATTTACTATTTCTACAATTCAAAGCATATTTTTAATGTTCTTGAGCGTTTTAAAAGTACAACAGGCAGTAAAACAGTGATATGAGCTATCCATTCATAGCGCTTGCATGGAGTTTACAGGAATATTGAAATAAATCTGGGTCTTCAAGAAGAGTGCAACCCTGAAGGATACATTTACAAATGCACTCTACATCCCAGAAGGAATGCAAAGCAAATGCAAACTTACACGGAAAGATTCAGAAGCAGAAGCAGCACTTTCTGCTGACATTTGGAAAAGAGTGATTTATGAATAGCTGCTCTGTGTACACAAGGATGAGGCAATGTCATTGGGGGATGACTGAGTTAATGAGACAGCCCGAAAGCTAAGGATTGTAACTTTCAGATTTAGCCAACTGGCTTACAGGGAAGAGGCATACAACTTTCACAGTAGTGCTTAAGTTCATTGAGCCAGACACCTCCAAATACTTCTGCTTCTTCCACATATGGGAACAGGTGAATTGCAAAACAGCCTTGCTCTCTGCCCACACAGGCTTGGCTATACTAAGGAAATGTTTTCTCCTAAGCTCTAGAGTCACTTAGGCTTCTGAAAAATTCATATACCATTAAAAATTTTATTCATCACTTACTATGTGACTGGAACAGTAGGAAAAAACCCCAAAACCCAAAAATGAAAGACTTGCAGTAAGAGTTTCATGATTCAAAATTTCAAAAGAAGCATTTTCTAGGATAAAGGGTGCATCAAGTGAGACAAGAGAAAACCTAAAATTACATTGACTTAAAATCAGATTAAAGAAAAAGCTAAAATGCTATCGTTATTGTTGGAGAAAGAAAAAAAGTAAAATCATTGCATCAAAGGCATAGTCTAAATAAAGCTGAGTGTAACAGCTGAAATAAAAGAATAGGAAAGGTGTAGACTGATTGTGACTCCAATAGCTAAACAAGAATAAGGAGTATGTGCCGTATTTTCTGTTTATTACCAATGGAACAAAAAATCTGATGAATAACTGGCCAATAGTTTTGGAAATTGTAGAGATAATTTCACTATACAAAAGATCACCAATAATTTCACTATATAAAAGAATCTACTTTACCTGCCTCTACCTTTTAAGTAACACAGAAATGATATCAATGTTAATTTCAATATTTACGTTTGATTTGGCTTTACAAGAGAAACAAAATATCTTTGCCAAAAAGATTGGTAAGGCATGCATTTTCATAGTACAGAAACATTCTTTTACAGTTAAAATATCTTGCATCCTGGCAATAGCACTTTTCAAGTATTTATGAATATCAGAAATGGTGGTAAAAGAGTACGGAAGAGGCATAAAAAAACCCAAAACCAACAGTGAAACAAATCCAAGAAAAATAATTCCTTACTCTGTTAAGTACGAAAGACTAAATGACTACCATATGATAATGATTTTAGGGCTTATTAAAGTCGTATTTCCATGTTACATGCTGTTTTACTACATGCTGTTCAGAAAATCATGATGCAATTCTTTCTTCTTCCATTTCCTCATTTAAAATCATTTTCTGGTCCAACTTTTCTCTCAGAGAATGGCTTGCTATGTACTTAATTCAATTTTAAGATACTATTCTCATGTGTACTTCACTTTGAAAGATAAAGCTTCTCTTTAAACTCAAAACAAATATTTCCCTGCACAAAATCTTGTCAGTTTTTCTAACGTTACCAGTCATCTAATAAAAACCACCTCTATCTACAAATAAAAACTTTGTTACATCCAAAGTATCAACACCTCTTCTTTCCCCAAAGCATGATGATATCTGGCAGGAATAGTGCCAGACTGAGGAAGGGGTGACCTGATATGAAGCTATGGTTAAGTGTCCATAATTTTCCCTTATTAGAGCTATTAAAAAAAATTTTACTGAACTTTTTTTCCAACCGAGAATAAGTGTTTTTTACAGAATCATAGGATAATTGAGGTTGGAAGGGACCTCTGCAAGACATCTGGTGCAACCTCCCCCTTCTCTGTCAGGGCCACTTCGAGTCAGTTTTTCAGGACCACATCTAGGTGGATTTTGAGTATCTCCAGGAATGGAGATTCCACAGACTCTCTTGGCTGGTTGTGTCAGGGCTCAGTGTATTATGATTGACACATGAAAGTGAAACGCATTAGAAGGAGCTTTAAATCAGTATTTTTAAGTATTATTTCCGTATTTTCACTGTCATTTACATGTATGCATCTGTGTTTCAGATGCATGCTCAGATGTGCATAGCTGAGCAAAAAAGATTATTTGTGTTGCAACTATTAGAAGGTGAAGATGAAAAGAGTTCTAATAATGGTGCATTAAAAACACAGTATTTGCCCTATAGGACAGCTTGTTACAAGGACTTTTATGGTAGAATTATTAAGTAACAACAGAGAAACATTCAAAAAAAAATTAACTATCCTTTTGATAATTATCTGACTTTAAAATATTATTCTCAGCAGTTAACTTCATTTGCTAACATGAACATTTGTTTGTAATGGTTAAGTCATATTTAAGTTTATTCTACTATTACAACAGAAAATGAAAACTTTATTTGACTGCTACCCCTAAGACATCATTAATTTTCAAAATGCTTTTCCAAGGTTTTCAAGGTAAATATTTAATTATTAACTGCTACAGATACAGAATAACATCTCAAATAATATTTCAGTGACATTTGTTCTACTGAACATGGAATTTCTTTGTTTTCATATATCATTGTGTTTCCTTTCTTTTTGTTATTCAGTTCTGTAATTCACCTACTTGTCTGTATTCTGACTGTCACACAGGTGTTATGTTTTTTTGGGAGGGAGGGCAACACACACAGGAAGGTGATTTGTTGGTTTATTTGGGCGCCGTGTACCTAAATCAAGAATCAAATAGCCCAAAACTCTCTTCATGTGAATGGATGTCCGGAATGTTTTCCAAGAAGCATTGCAACACATATTATATCGCAGTATTAACTGCTATGATTATTCATGTTTCTACATCAGTAAGGAAGATTGGGCAACAACTTCCTTCTGTAGAAATCCTAGTTAGACCATTAGCCTTAGACAGGATAAAAGTGGCAAATTTTAATTACGGTAACTGTGGCTATATTTACAGAATGTATTTACCCAGTCCTAGAAGACAAATGCCCATATTTCAAGGCAACTAATAATAATAATAATAAATGTTTCTAGAAACTTTATTGCAGAGATTTCAGTATATAGTTTTTAATCTGCTACAGATATTCTGTTGATGCAAGTCCTCTTAACGCCTGTTGATCTACTGTGAGAATTTTATTCTTTTAGTGATAAGTGTGAAGATAAATTGCAACAACAACAAAAAAAGCTAGTCGTGTCAGACACAATTATCTTTTATACAAATGGTTATCTTTCCTGCCATCAAATAAATTTGTATTTAAGGAAAAATTAGTTTCTTCCCAGTGATGAAATGTAGATGGCATGGAATTAACACCTTACTTTATTCACTCAAACTTTTGTAAAATTTTCAAAACAAAGTGGTTGTGTAATATAACACATTATTCAAAATAGTTTCTGGGAAGTGAAAAAAACAACACTTGTTCACAATTTCATTTTTAGTGTCTTTACCATGTTCAATGTTCATTTGCAAAGACATCACTTAATAAAAAACAGCAGTTGTTCAAGAAAAAAGCATTTAACAACTACAAGGGAAAAAAGTCATAATACCCTTTCCATTTCTCCCTTCAATCGTAAATTTATTACTTAAATAAAAATCCTCTTTCATTTTTGAAACAACAAAAAAATACATTTATTTTACTTTGATGTAATTATGTATGTCCTAAACCAAAATTCTGAAAAAAAAAACAAATCAAGTTTGAGATATACAGAATTACAGAGTGGAAAATGCAGAAAACGACCCACCAATATAAAATTCAAATTTTCAAATAAACTGCAGAGTAACATATTGGAGAGTAAAAAAAAAAATAAAAGGCAACAAAACAAACTTGGTTGCTGCAACTTGCAGAAAAACAAGAGGATGCAAAGCTGTAATTAAATTGTGATAGGAATTTTAAGGCAATAATACAAAGTTTAGGTTGCTGTTTTACTCGCTCTTGTGAACTGTATTTACTAAATAACTTGTCAGTTAATTTTTGGAAGGCACAAAGTGAGGAAGGGTGTCCTCACTAACCTTGTCATTTCCTCATTCCACCAAAGGCAAGGAGAAGAAAGGGCCTCATTAACCAAACTCATATCAGCAAACCAGACATCTGAGCAAATAAACTCAATTTCCTAAATAATGAGCAGGAGAGAAACAGGCAACTTTGGTGGGCGACTTCACCCTGCTTTAAATTACCCTTTGGTAAGGGATATATTTGGCGCAGGTAGCTCTGTGTGCAGCTGCAGGCTGAGCTCTGGGTGGTGGGAGCCCCAGGTAAGAGGCTGTGAACTGATACGGACCATTTGCACAAGGAAGGGCCAGGGATCTCTGGCCCTGCCAGGGCACCAGGCAATAAGAGACACAGAAGGAGACAATGACTCCAAACTTTCGAGGGTTTAGGCTGAGAGGGTATAAAAGCCTTTGTTCAAAGTCCCTCCTCATAGACAACAGCTCGAGTTGTTACTTTGTTGTTGCACCATGATTATGTTATTTTAAGGATCTGGGTTGTCTGAGACTTTGTATGGGAAAGCTGAAGTCAAGCCGATAATGAAACCTGGTCTGACTGCGTGAGTGTGGGATGTGTAACTGTGAAGGGGTTTCTGTCCCAGCAGACTGCCAGAGTGGCTCCTGGATGGTCAGACAGGGAAGTTTCCTTTTTACCCTCTCTAAAGAATGTTTTCTTCATTGCCTGTAGAGTGTTCCTAGCACCATCAGCTCAGATGTTGGCTGTTGCTGTACACGGGAAATGAAAACTCAGCACCTGTAGGAGATGCCTTTCTGTAGCTCTTTCACCTTGTGGTGGTTTGGACCTTGGTTTTTTCCCCAGAGGCTGAAAAGTGGTAGACCCCAAGGGGTGGTAACCCCTGGAAGTTTTGAAGTTCTGTCCAATGGGCGCTCCTGCAAAAATGTAAACATATCACAAGCACCGGAAGAAATGAGTGGTAGTTTGGGTTGTTGGAGGAGAGGTGGCCATGTTGTAGAGCCACGAGGAAAGGGGCTCTGAGCCCCTCGGGGCCTCCGGGCCCCCCCCCCCAGCCCCAGTTGGGGGCTACAGAGACTTGGAACAGTGCTAGACTGGACTAAGTGTCTGTAGTTAAGCCGGGAGATGTTTTCTCCAAAGTGGGCAGCGGAGACAGAGCAGAAAACAGAGACGCAGCGTCCGGAGACTCTGACTAAGAGCCAGGACAGATAAGACCTGAACCGGAGAAGCAACAGAGACATGCAGCATCGCAGAAAGGACTCCTGGAAAGGGAGAGAGAGAGAGCCAGCAGCAGAGCTACAGAGTCTTGGGGTAAGAACAGGTACCAGACCCCAAAACTCCCTTGGAGACCCCTCCTAGAGAGAGGAGGAGTAGAGGGACTCCTATTTGAGAGGAGCCTTGGAGTACAGCAGTACTGCAGAGAGAGAGAGGAGCTAAGAAGCTCAAAGATGTCCTGGAGCTGGACCGGGACGGCCAGATGGAATGCGAGGGGAGTTGACCTTGACTCCCCCCTCGCACTGCTGCCACGGTGGCAGCCTTAGAACAGGGCACAGAGGCCCTGCAAGGAGCTTGAGTCTCCTGGAGATACCAGACCGTCATGAAGACCCCCTGCGTCTCGTGATATGACCGTGGTGAAACGACCTTGTCTGGGGTGACGAAGTCCACGGAAGACCCCTTTGCCTGCGTCAAGGGGGCCAAGGGAGCTTGGATACCTCCCTCGTGAGTGCTGGCAGAGATCCAGCTATCAGCTGCATGCATGAGAAGAGGGCAGATGACCTGCTGCCTTAGAAGATGCTGCTTAGAGACTGGAAGGGGTCTGTCCTTCTTTCCCTCCTGGACTTTTATCTGGAGGGGAGAAGAGATTTGATCATTGTAAATACATATGTCATGGTAGAGATATTGTGATCGTGTGTATAATGTATTGTAGTATTTATTTGTACAGTCATTGCAATATATTCCCTTTCCCCCACTTTGAGTCTGGCTTGTTTTGTCTGGAAAAACCCATCTCACATTAGGTTGAGATGTGGGAGGGGGCTTAGACTAGGGGTTGGATTTTGGGGCTATCTCAAACCATGACACACCTTTAATTTGCAACAGAGAGACATGTTCCTAAATCCCTTGTAGAAAGTGTGTTGCCAGCAGGAGTTAAATGCAACAAAATTTGCCTAATTAATGTAGCCAGATGGTTTCCTGACAACACGCTAGTTCCATCTTGACAGCATCTGAACTGTATGTACTACTTAAAGAAAAATCTCAATTCAAAATCATCTGGGAAAACCTGACCTCCCATTTCTTGGGGCAGAATTCCAGTTACAATTATGAAACAACTCTCATAATCTCACTTTACAGAAAAATAAAATACTAACATGAAATAACTCATAAATCTCTATCATCACATAACATGACATTTTATACAGTGGCCAACTAACTGTGATTTCTGAGCATTAATAGAAACCGTTATATTCCTGAAATCTGGCAGTCTCCTCGAATCTCTCATTTTTGCAGCCCAAAACCTATTCTTGCAGGGTTAGCTTTATGTCAGATATCATGAGAACTGCATCACTAACCTGCCACTGGGTTCTTTCCTCTTATTTAATGTGTTGGGACATCTCAGGAATTTACTTTTTAGGGGGGAGGAAGGGTAAGTGAGAGGAATGAGTCAATCTGTATTCTGCTACTTTCTGCCTTTATGCTTCAGTGGCTGTATTTTTGTCTACCTCAAAGAGCTTTGCTCTGCTTTCTCACCTGGGTCCTCTCCTTTTTTGTGCTTTTTGTGGGAGTGAAAAATTCAGTATGCTGAAAAGTGAACTCTAAAGGGAACAACATCTGTTAAGTGTTGGTAAACAGATTCCTATGAGAAATATTTGTACTTTTTTTCTGCTTCTTTTTAAGTACTTTGAGTAAATATTAACTCTTTCTTACCACAAGCAGAGTAATAGTCAAACAAGCAGAAAATGCATAAAAAACACAGGCATAGTTGTCTTTCACCCATAGGAAGATTAATTTGGTGATCAGAGCTGGGAATTTCATTTCAATGATGGAAAGACTTTTTGAAATAGAAGCTTTTTACAGTGATTCTCCAGTAATAATCAGGGCCTAGACTTGTCCAATCCCCTCTGTATATAAGCAGTTCTTTATCTGTATCATCTCAATCAACAATATCCCCAAGATTTCATATCATTTATCCTGCTAATGAATAAAGTTTTTATGTTTTTCCCAAGTGGCTTTATAATATTACAAAAAAATCTATTTAAAAGAAAAACGTAACCCTTTTACACCTTTTTAGCCAAGTTAAATATTAATCAAAGTCCAAGTTAAGAAGAGACTCACTCGACTATGCACACATGATGGCCGACATGAACTTATCAAGAGTAAATCTTGTCTAATGATCAAAGTAACAGACTTTGTGGACAGGGAAAAAACAAAAGGACTGAGTGTTACATCTAAGTTACAGCTTTTAATGCAACTTTCAGATAACATTGTTGGAAACTGTCTTAGGAAATACAGCCAGGGGTTCCTAAATTTAATTTACTGTCAGTTTACTTCCATGCTAGGTCAAAAGCAGATTATCCTCAGGTTCTATTTTACCTCCAAAAACTGAGTCACCTATATAATTTCCCCTTCTCAAGGTGTCAGTAACCAAAGCAGCTCCACAACTTCTAGAGGGTTTATGCAAAGGCAGAGGAAGGAGATAAAAAGTTCAATTTTGTACATATACCCCCTTTCATCTATACATAATGTCACCAAAGTACTTTGCAAGTATCCAAGAGAGAAAATTCTACAAGTTTCCTGGGAAATACTGCACACAAGACTCCAATCAGAGGAGCAGCAACAGCTCTTCTTCTCTTCCTCTCCCCTTGACCTGCACAGGGGCTTCAAGGAGGAGCCATACCTTCAGTGACACTCCTGCCTGCATGTAAAGATGCAAAAGCAGCTTGGAGACAAATATCAATCCAGAAATACATCCTTCAGTTTTGTTTACCTCCCAAGTGTTCTTTTTCTCCAGGGAAACAGTGAGGGTGACCTGTAGTGTCGAAAAGCATACTGTAAGAGGGATGAAAAACTGATTTGTAAAAGGTCTGTGGTCATCAAGAGGAGGACGCACTGAGAGGGATTGTACAGGAAGTGTTCCTTGTCCAGCGCTGATGTGACTATGCTTTTTAATTTGAAAACTGGGAGCGAATATAAGTCTAGAGTTTAAAATATTCTTGACAAGTTCCAGAAATGTACTGAAATAAAAGGATGCAATTTGACAGGGACAGCTATGTAGCAGTAAAGTGTATACATAAAGTGCTGAGAAGTAATTTAAGTGGGAATACTATATATGAAACATGAAGAAATCCTTCTTCATTACTCAGCATGACAGAGGTCTAATTAGAGTACTACATAAATAAATATTAAAAAGTCTAAGGAAGATTAGGAAAAAGGACTGCAGGCCTGGAAAATGCATTCTTTTAGAAAATATGGGGTTTATAATCCAGGAGAAAAAAGAAGACAAAATAAACAAATAAAAATATATTTTACTAGCCTTCAAAATGTAAAATATCACCAAAAAGAAAAAATAAATTGTTATACCTAATTTCTGTAACTGGAACAAAAATTACTCTTAAAAGCACTTAATTAGATAATCCAAGGATAAGGAACTCCCATACCTATAACTTTTTAAATAAAAAATAAGACAGATTTCGGTGAACTACTGTTTTGATATGAATGGGGTTTTTTTCACACTGCCCTGGCTTTCTGTGTGTTGATTTTGCTAGCCCTTATTCTTCTCAGAATTAAATTTTGAAACCATGAATTAGACTCATAAGGTATCCTAAGTGACTCTCCTCCATCCTAAGCAATCCTTTAGTACTTGAATGATGCCCAGTTCATCATGCACACCATGTGCATCTTCTTATTAGAAATCCCTGGAAGAGGACTGTGTCAGACTCATCTGACATGCACATGTGCATAGGACATCACGTGGGAGCAATTCTCTATACCATGCCACCATTGGAGCCATTCTAATCCAGCTGCAGCCTTTGTACCCATTAGAGGCATTATTTCTTACGCTGGCAGCTTGCCTTCTAATGACAGTTTGGATTCTCATGTTATCCACACACCAGCTTTAAGTACATGCTCTGGTGTCTGCCTGTAGAAATGGGTGGTTCCACACTCTCCATTATAACACTGACATATTCTGACCTGACTATCTGTATCCTGACCTGAAAAAAACATGACTGAAAACCTGTGTTTTAACTGCTGCTGAGCTCCCACAGAGCAGCTGCGATGAGCTTCAGCCAGAGAATGATAAAGCAACACCCTAGTACACCCAAGAGGGTACATCCAGTTCTAAAGTACTGTTCAGTCAACTACTGACCTGTTCAGTCAACCATTGAGCAGATCTGCCTCAGGAACAGCTCCAGTAGGACAAAAAGTTCCAGTCCATATTCCTACAAGCTTTAAGTAACTGTCCCAGCTCCTGTAAGGGAAGAGTGATTTCCTAAACAATATGCCAAGCAGTCCTGCTTTTAATTGAATGTGCTGTGGCCTGACTCACCTTACACCTGAGCACCTTGCAAAATCTGCTCTGTTGTTCCCCTAGTAAATAAGCCAGTTTCCTCACACGCACATCAATATTGTCGTGCTATCATGTAGGCCCTCTTTATGAGTATGTGGAAATATATGCATGAGCACCTGGGGCTTTCTGTGTGCTCTGAAACTATAGAAGATCTCTAATTTTTTTTCCTCATATAGCATCAGGAAAAAAAGCAATGATTTTTCCTGGCACTCCTCAATTCACAAGGAGAAATTAGAAAGGTTGCTTATAATAGGAACTGAGACCAGCTTTAAGACTGTGGACACTTGAAAAGCATAAACACCTCTCAGCCAGCCCAAACAATTGAATTTGAACAACATTACGAAGAAGGAAGCATATAAAAACGGACTGATATAAAAACAGAGATGACAACCCAGTAATATTGTATAACTTAAACCTTTCCAAGTAGGTAAAGAAGGTAAAGATGGAGAAAAAGACCAAATTAGAAAAAAAAATAAAAAAGAAAGAAAATATAAGGGCTAGTATCTTACGAAAATCTTTACAGACTTTTAACTGAGATCTTTGACATGTGTTTATAGGTGTTATCAAAATCTATAAAAAGTCACTAGTCAGCCCACCTCATTTAATATTCCTTTAATTTTAATAGGAGTTTAAGCAGTCTTCATTCCGTAAAATTTGTATTTATGAAAACAAGTACAGATTTTATTAAGACAATCATCTTTATGATACATACTGAGTATAAAATAGATGATTACCATATAGCTTGGAGACAAATCTGGATTAAATATTGATCCATCCAAACCCTTAACAGCCAGAAAACAGCTTAATTGTCATGGATCTTGAAGGTTCTAACTGTTTAGATGAATGCTATAACAAACACAAAGGCAGATATTAAAGCATTAAAAAAATAAAGCACATGGTTTCAAGTTATTTATTGGAAGTCGTAAAAAATATAGTGACAGCTGTAAGAAGTAAAAATCTAATAAAGAATAGCTAAGTCTGAACACAAAACGTCAGTGCAATGATAAACACTTGGATGAATAAAGTCAATTTCTAACCTTTCTGGTAAAGATGAAATGCATCAAGTCAACAAGATTACACAGGGAGAAGGTGACAGCATTAATGTTGTGGGTTTTTTAATTGATAGCACTATCTGTTGTGGTTGGTTGGTGTGCAGGTTTGCTTTATGTTTTCCTCTGAGCCTTGAGAATAAACAAATTAACCATAAGCTTTCTGTCTAGACAATGCTATGACAGGAAAATATATAACAGAAAACAGGTTACCATTCTGCTGTCCAAGGTGTACTGCAGATATGCAGAAATTGAAATAGCTTTATGAGTTACAGGAACAGCCGTGTGTCTTTATGCTACACTCTACCTCTGCCTGGATTAGTTCATTTTTCAAACACTATATAACAGAAGATTTGCATGTTCTCTGCTGTACTGAGCTGAAAAGGACAAAATTTGATCTGCATTAAACAGGCATGTTTTGTACATTATCAGGCTCAAGCAGTGCTGATGTAACCAGAACAAATTCAAACCACAGTGAAGCTGAAGTGAGATAAAATGAGTCTGCATTGTTGAATAGTGTCTGGATATGGTTGGTAAATCTTTTACTTTCTCAATGATGTGATGGTAAAGCAGTTAAATGAGTATTCCAGTAAACTACATTCATAATCCACTTTTTATTTTCCCACAGCAATTTCATCTATAAATACCTTTGCTTGAAAACAATTTTTACTACTGGTTTCTGACTCACACTTGGACTTTGACTAAGGGCTGAACTGAAAACAAACTTCACTTATACTGTCCTTCCAGCTTAACAGCTGATCACTGAGAGCTACCAGACACATTAGGTTTTCCAACGTTGTGATTAGCCATTAATCAGTTCCTTCATTTAGATTTTATTTCCACTGACTGCTTGTAAGAACCTCCAATGGAAGTGTGTGAAAGATAGTGTATGAAGTTAAGGCATCATCCAATACTTTTGCCTCAAACAGAAGGACTGATAATAATGTCACAAGCAAGATGTTAGCTGAACTCTATCAGTAGTTGAAAAATCTGTTCTTGTCCCCTAGGTGCTTATAGATCAATAATTAAAATGCTTGCTTCAGGAAATATGCTTTCTGTAATGTTGAGACTAGCCCAATTATTACATAGCTCTGAAAGTACCCTTTTTTTTTTTCAAAGAGAAACATGTTGTTATTATTGCAGTGTAATGGTTTGATTAGGAGGAAATAAATAAAAAAAACCCACTTAGTTAATGCCTCTTTCTAAAATTTCCAATGGTTTTAAAAGCATAAATTATGTTAATTGGCAAGACAGATAAACTTCTTATTAAAATTATTATTATTATTGCTCCAGGACTCTATTCTGTATTAATAGACTATATTATTAATTTTGTATTATTAACTTTGTAGTTTTATTTTAAATTAAATATTGTTTTGTTTTGTTTTACAGGCTGCAATAATAACAACATGATTCATGTCAGTTGATAAAATTAAGCTGGGGAGGAATAAGTTGGATTTGAGTGCTAAACATTTCATTTTAAAATTATTGACCTGCTACTGAAAACATTGTACACTTCCTGTGTGGCAAACGAAAGTTATAATATTTTGTAGTGGGGGCATATTACTTTTTTTCTAAGGTTAAAATGCTCTCCAGAACTGATACCATTGAAACTGAGGACAATACTTGAATCAGATATTCAAGCAAGGTATTTGCATACACATAACAGTCTCCTGCAGATTGTCCTCATCATTCTTCATTCTTGAGTTATCAAATAGAAATCGGTATTTTCAATTTAGATTCCCTACTTGGTCACAAATTGACAAATCCATGAGATTGCAAAATAGCCATGGGAAATAATTATCACTTTATTTGGGAAAATAACAAACTGAATAGTTTTCTTTCCTGTAAAACCAGATACAGGGCTGGTGTAGCTACCCAACCAAACTGGTTTTGACCACCTTATTCCATGTACCTTTTCAGTTAAAGAAAGCTGCACTAGATGGGTTCCAGTATTTGAACACTTCTGGAACATGTTACAGTCAGAAGACATTTCTTATTATGACATGTGCTATAACTTCACAAAAAACATATATTGATCTCTTTTTTTTCATAAAATGTTCTCTCTTTTTTAAGACACTTCTATAATCATGAGGGTCTTGCACTCACCACTGAGTTATGTCATCATAACCCTAAATTTATATCCTGGAGATGCAGTTCAGGTGCCTCACCACAGCCTTCCTGATGCTGAACCCATATGAAATATACCCTGACAATATACACATGGCCTCATGCTCTAGGTCTGACAGCATTTATTTGGGTGCATGAACCACTATGCTGCCTGATAAACCCAGACTATGTGCTGAGTCCTCTGCATCCTCTAGCTGCTCATACTAAACAGCTGTACAAAAGCCAGCAAACACCTAGCAAGGCACTGAGGCAAACCAAAAGGCTTGTGGGTGGATCCTGCTTTATATGCTGGGAAGATAGTAAGGGTAGGATTCAGCTCGCCTACCTTTGTATGTTTGCAATGCTGATGTTTGCACTCAGAAATGGGAAAGAGAATTCAGATCATTACCTCTGTGATTCTATAACAGCAGGTTATGATCAACAGACCAAGACAAGCACATCAAGAGAGTCTAGCTGTTTCCACTTGTTATCTAGGCAGGATGCATCCCACATGTTTCTGCAAGGTGCATTCATGCAGTCCCTAATGAAAACTCAGAGCTCTCTTTCTGCACCCATTTCACTTTTACAGGATCTTAACCTAAAGTAGCATGTGCCAAATTATTGGTTCATTATTAGTTTCTAGGAGATAAACCCTCCAAACATTGGATGTGTTGGTAAAATAAACATCTTGATTTCTCATTCAATGGAAACTACGTGGTTTGGGATTAAGACATAATCACTACCTATAGGCATCAATAGGCAGTATGTTGAAGACATTGGAAGGCATCAACACCTATCAGCATTTGTAGACACCAATATTGACAGCCATTAACATCTATCTGCTGGCAACTTGCCAATGCCTGTGGGTCCATCTCAGGCAGCTGGTATTTTTGACCCACATAGTCCTGGATCTGTTTAGATTAAAAGTTTAAGCTCAGGTCACAAAAAGTTATAGCATTTACCTCCTAGTACCTTAATAACTTAGCTTGTATCACTGAAGGCAGCCGCTTAACCTAATGAACAGAATTGCTTGAAAATAAAAATATAAAAGCAATAGTACTTGTAATAAGAATTATAATTTCTGTTAAACGAGGATTTCAGTTGCATTCAAAGGTATTTGAAGGCATAAGGAGACATGTGAAGGGCATCTCTGTTTACCACGGCTCAGCCATTTCTGCAGACTGTGTGATCAAAGAGACAAACAATAGGAATGAGTAATTGTACATGATCTGTTCATGTAAAGTATATCCTTCAGGGACAAAAGGAATGGTACTAACATACTACAAAAATAAGAAAGAAACATGGTCAAGAATTAACTCTGACAACTTTGTTGTTGTTCCTTCTCCCTACAAAATAACTGTTAAGAAAAAAACTGCAGTCCTGGGTAATTCTTTTTTTCACAGTTGTTTGATTGTATCTTCCACATCAATTTGAGGCGTCTAGCGGTATCTGTATAGAAAAATAGTTTTTCAAGGCAATCCACTTTCCTTCAGCAGTGTTTTGTGTGCTGATCATTTCAGAGCATTCGTATCCTCTTTTCATTTCACACTGAAGGAAGTCATTTATTCCATTGTACATGGCTCTCTCCCACCCTCCTCACTTCCTCTTTTGCCCTTTATTTCACTAAGCTGTGCTTTGTATTTTCCCATCTAACAGCCATCACAAAACTTCAGTTGTCTCCTTTAATACTTTTGCCTGTTGTGAGAGAGGGGTAGTGCAGCCCAGGTCCCTTCCAGCTACCTGCCCCACAAGAAATCAAGCAGGAGGAGGTCAACCTTTAAACCACAGAATGACCCTGAGTGAAACCGTTGCTCACAGCTTTGCAGCTTTGCAGTACTGTAGAAGCACAGTGGGCCTACTCTAAATTTGGCAGTAAAGTCTACTAGGAGGTCAGTGCACTCTTGCTATGCATTCAGTCTCTGTGTTTTCCTCCAAGAGAAACCACTGGGATTATTCCTCAAAACAACTGATGCCGCTGTGCTTCAGTTGATGGGCAGCAAAGACAGCATTTTAGCAGCAAAGAGGACTTTCACAACTATTATAGCCATATATATATGTAAATAAATTCAATACATATAGACATATAGCGCATATACAAAGACTAACAGTCTACTCTACCATGCTCTTGAATCTTGTGATCTGATTTGCCTTAACTTCAAGATGACTGCAGGCCAAATTAAAGTAGTGTTGCAGCAGAACAGCAACCATGTGCACTGTGTCTGAATATCCTCAAATGAGAACAGAGCAATGTGAATTTTGCTTTTTTACAGAAGCTAGCTGAAAGAAATATGTTTCCAACTCCATCTTCAGTGGTGTTCAGAAAAATTAACAATCAGAAGGATTAGGAAATCTGTGAAAAAGACAAAAATACTATTTTGGATCCTGGCTTTGTAACTATAATGCACAAGACTATCTAAGCTGATTTCTCATCAAGAACACTTAAAATAGAACTTTATATTATGTTAGAATATTCAGCTCCAACTGATAATTTTTATGTTATCTGGGCTATGCTTCAGCAAACATTGCAAAGAGAAAATTACAGGCACAGTCCTTATCAATAGCAATAGAAGACTTAGTGGGGAAAAAAGAAAATGTACAACATTAAAAGCATATTCCTCAGTCAAGGCAAATCAGGGATATATTGAAAAAACATCACATTAATGTCTTTCTTTTGATTACAAATTTTTACTGATTCAAGCAGAATGAATGTGGAATAAAGTTGTTCTGCAAATATCCTAAACAGTAAGTCCTCATTTTCTTCTACAGTCATGTTTATTCTACCCCTTCAAACATCAGCAAAGTAATTGTAAGTACAGGAGTATACAGACATGTAGAAACGTAAAATATTAATAGTGAACAACTGAAAAAATTACAATTTATAGCACACTATGAAGTCCACACTTACACCAAAACCTTCTGGGGGCACTGTAAAAAAAAAAATCAGGAGCTCTTATATTTTAATCCAGTAGCAACAAAGTATTAAAAATGCTTGTGACAAAACAGGTTGCTGCATTTTAGCACCAGCTCTGTCTAATTAATTCAGTAATTATTTTTTTAAACTTCTTTTTTTTAAAAAAACAAAGTGACCGATATAGATGTTGACTTTTATATATCATACGTATTCAAATAACCATGTCTAACAATTTTCATTTCTGCTTGTGTTTGTTATAGTATGAAAAACACAAGCAGAGATGTGGTGGGGGAAAAAAAAAGTGGTTTTTTCCCCCTGGAGTTAAAAAAATGGTAACCCCCGAGGGGGTGGTGTCCCTTGGGGTTGATCCAATCAGCGCTCATGCAAAATTTAAGCATATCACAACCAGACTGGAAAAGAAGGATGATGTAGTTGTTGTTGGAGAGAAGTGGCCATGTTCTAAGACCACGAGGGGAGAAGGGCCAGGAGCCCCACTGGGGGCTAGGCCCCCCCAGCCCCTGGCTGGGGGCTACAAGAACTTGGAACAGTGCTAAACTGGGCCAGGTCCTGCAGCTGAAAGCTGGGGGGAGTTTCCTTGCTGTGAGAGGACAGCTGGAGATACTGAAAGCGGTGGCACAGACAGCGCTGAGCAGAGGCTATGGTTGAAAGCCAAGAAGATAAGGAACAAGCAGCAACGGCAGCATGCTGGACCGGGATGGCCAGATGGAATGCGGAGGGGGTGACCTTGGCTTTCCCACTGCTGCTGCCAAGCTGGCAATTTTGAGACAGAGCAAAGGAGCTCTGACAGAACAGCTGAAGCAAAGACTTTCAACTGAAAGCTGCCCTAATGTTCTGACTCAAGGGAGCTTGAATCCCCTGAGGAAAGGGACCGTCATGAAGACCCCCTACACTTTGTGATATGACGTGGTGAGGCGAACCTTTGTCCCACTTACCACAGTCCACGGAAGAGAGAGAGACCTTTGATTGGAGCCGAAGGGCTGAGAGGGGGAGAGGAGACCCACCTTGTGGGTATTGGAAAGAGATCCAGCTACAACAATCCAGTTACAGCTGCTGCATGGAAGAAGAGAGGCTGCTGCCCTGAGAGTGGAAAGGATCTTTCCTTTTCCCTTCTGGACTTTTCTTGGAGGGAGAAGAGTTTGATCCATTGTAAATACTGATTTATCATAGGAGAGATAGTTAAGACTGTGTATATAATGTATTATAATATTTATTTGTATAGCGATTGTAGTATAATTCCCTTTCCCCCATACTGAGCCTTCTGTTGTGTCTGGAAAACCCATCACACACTGGGGTGAGATGTGGGAGGGGGGCTTGGACTCAGGAATTGGATTTTAGGGGTCTCAAACTACAACAACAGACATGAAACATTCAACAGTGGCATCAGGGATTAATACGCAGATTTCCCAAATAAAACCACAGGGGTGAACATTAGCTGAAATGAGCATGTGTAAACAAGCTATGTAACACTGATGTTTGTCTGCAGCCTATACGCAATTCTTACGCTATGCATGTGTTTGGATTGATGGCTGTTAAAATATAAAACGTCAGCTTTATACCTAAATTTACTGACTATTGAAACTCTGTTAAATATGCCCACCTTTAACCTATCCTTTCTATCCTGCTCCACTCTGGAGATAATAATTTTTCTTCATTATGAAAACATAGCTTACAGCAGATAGAAGAAAGGAATTGGCAGGAAGGCAGGAGAAAGGAAAACAGCAGCTCAATGATGTAAAGTGCTGAATGCCTCTTATCAACTTCTGTACATTCATGGAAGGACCCAGTGACACTTCGGTGTTCATGTACAAGTCCTGAGAGACCAGAATGGAACAGAAAATGGAAACTGGGAGCATTAATGTATCTCAGGGCTTAGTCTGAGCCCTGGACTCTAAATCATGGGGCCATATTTCTAAAAAAACCCAGAAACACCAGAAATCTAAATTCTTCTGAACTCATAGGTTTGGAGCGTCTTCTTCCCGTGAAATTATAGAAATTAGAAAATAGCTAGAGATAAAAAGGGAACTGAAAGAGATATGGAAATATGATTTCTCTTCAAATGTATATGTTTCTCTCACTAACACTCCATAAGAGGGTATCCCTGTTTATCTTGTATTTATAGTACTGAAATCAACTTCAGTTTTGTGTTTCTGCCTCACATTAAACTAACACAAGAATTAAGAACAAGGATATGTTGACAGGTTATGCAAAAATATCTGCCATCTCAAAATAAAACACTTTAATAACAGTTCCACCCTCATTTACTCACAATTTAGGGGTCTGTTTTTCGGGAACATGGTTGTTTATTTGTTTCTGGGAAGCTGATGACATTGCTCCTAAAATTTATCAGAGGCTCCATTAATCCATGAATTTTCTTTCCAAAAATATCCAATCACCTTCTTTAAAGTACACAGTGGGAACTCAAATACCACATGACACTGCTTTAACACTCAAATGAAGTTCTGCAGAGATGACAAAAAAGCTAAAAGACGGCAATAATATTTCATTCCTAGGATCAGTGAACAGGCTAACACAAAAACAAGAATACCCAAAATTGCACTGGTCTCCTCAAATTAAGGAAGAGAAGCTGGGAACTTCCACTGTTAATTACAGTTTAAAGAATCTGGAGTTAAACCAGGTGATTAAACATCAGCTTGGACTGCCTGGGCCTGAGCATTTCCGTGGAGAAATGTCTTGCTTTTCATACTGTGATGGGAGAGTTTGTGCAGCTCACTTCTGGGGAGCTGTTGAGCCCTATTCCCTTGCCAATCAACTCAGACTGTAGGAAGAGAATTTGTGACTAATTTCCCTTTTTCTGCAACAAGACAGATGGGTACCAGACCAAATTAAGGTATAACCAGCTCTGTAGCCTTTATGTCCACCCACATATAGTCAGTGATTCCTAAGTGTTTCCCAAAGTCCATCGGCTGGCAGCAAAGGCAGCCTAAGATTCAGAGAAGTCTGGGTTGCTTCTTTGTGCCTATGAACTTCTCACTTTACTCTGCCCCTGGCTAAGACAGTATGTGTTCTGTTCTGTTTTTAAAGACTCAGAAAATAAATGTATCTTTTGCCTCCAGTTTTGTTTCTCAATCTAATGTGCTGTTAAGGAGAGATGCTTCAATTTTCCTTCCACTGCTAACTAAACAAGTGAGTATTTGGCTTGCTTCTTCAATCAGAGCTCTAGTAATTGAAAGGAAAGTGATTAAAAAGTACAAAAGAGAGCTCTTAGAAGGAGAGGAATGTCCTGACATGTCCCCAGCCTCATTGTTCTGTAAACAAGGCAGTCAAATTTCAGCCCTATAGGCAGAATTTATAATAAAACTGAGATGGTTTTGCTCAATATCAATACAACTACTTAGAGTTATTAAATGTAGGAATAATTCATCAAGGAGTTTTGGAAGTTTTGTGCCTAATGTTTGATCCCTGAAAACTGTGTGTAATAAGAACTGCTTTGATATATGTAATAATCATGCTGTAAAAAGAATTTCAACACAGAGACCAAATGAGGGACAGACAACAGTTAACCGTAAAAACTGTAGTACAAGCAAGTATTGAATCAAATCTGATACAAGCTAGACTTTCCCTAGCTGCATGTTTAAAGAGACATTTAAAAAGAAAGGTATTTCCAAACCAAAGCAAAAATTCAAAGGCTGTTCAGTAAAGGAAAAATGGCTTAGGCTCACAGAATAACACAAGAATCCTTATAAAGGAAAAAAGACTAAAGATGTGCTTGTTCTGCCAGCTGGACAGTTGGTTGTACATAGAAAAGGAAATCCGAAACAAAGAGAAGACCACAAGTTGATGAAATTCTTTCAATGATTGTATATAAGTGACACCAATTGAAAATTCACAGGTTACATAAGAAATAGAATTTTTTAATCTCTTTTACATGAAAAAAATCAGTAGAACAAGTGATTAATCTTATTGTGGCTTCAATGCAAAAATATTTTCTGCTCAGTGTTGATTTTTAAGACATATTTTTATTGTGTTGTTTTAAAGGGTAAATTAAGAATTTCTGCATAACACCAGACTTAGATTCAGTTTACTACAACTACTTTGGATAGGCTGTTAGACTAAGTTATCTGAATTTATTCTGAGATTACAGGGACCATAACCACCTGGGTAAACAGCATTTTTTATGCAATGAGAAAGAAAGAAAGAATGGGTAGATTATTTAAATTGCATTCTTAAGGGGATGGTCCTGCCATTGTACCATTTGTAGGTTAACAGCTGCAGATTGCAAAAGTAAGAATGCCAAGCATTGGGTGAAAAACTTCAGTTCAAAGGATATATATGAAGTGGTAGTGCTTTCAAAACACAGGGAAAAAACAAACCATCTAGAGACATAGTAACCCAACATAAGATTGTGACTCTGAAAATGACCCATCTGGTTTCATTTTGTGCCAAAATGGAATTCAGATTCCTCTAAAACTTCTGCCACTACTTGGGTAAAATTTAAAATTACTGGTCTACGATGAATGATCGCAATCAACTCCCATCATCATCTCTCAGAGTGCAGGTACCCTTTTATTCTGCACAGTCCTTTTCTCTTTCAGAGACAAACTAGTTAGGAGAGAGAAATAGCTCTTCATTTGCTTATGCAACCACTACTGTTTTACAGTACAACAGCAAGAATGTGTAAAACACATCAACCAGTAACTGCACCTTTTTTGTGGATTTGCTGAACAGTAGATGTATGGCAATGGGGAAATGACCTTTCTCTCTACATTCATAAATTCTTTTTAAAATTGGCAGACAGGAAATTTTCTATTCCCTCAGACACAGACATGATCTGTTTTCTATTGCTACTTTGAAAAATAATTACATATGCTAAATCCCTGTGTTTGCATATCCTCATTTTGGCTTCTATTCAGACATATGGAAAAGATTTACAGTAAACTACAGGTTATCTTATTCAGTGCCAATAGCAACACTTCTGTAAAGAAAACAAGTGCAATCACGCTGGTGAGATTATAGAATAATACACTAATTTTCTGGAGCAAAAAAATAAGAAAAAAAAAAGTCAAAGTCAAAAAATCACCATCGACTAAAAGGTCATTCCAGTTTTTCTTCACTCCCTATTCCTCAGGCAATAAAATTCAATTATAATAATGTATTTCATTTGTGCATTTTATAATTTCTTCTAGTGTATTTGGCAGTTCATTTAGAAATTAATTCGGATCAACTTTCAGCTTTTCATAAAAGTACTGAAAAAAACAGAGTATTGGACAAGTTCCAAGCAAGGTCCAGACAGAATCATAGAATCATTAAGGTTGGAAAAGACCAAGTCCAACCATTAAACCAGCACTAACATATTCATCACTTAAGTGCCCAAGTGCCACATCTACAAGTTTTTTGAACACTTCCAGGGATGGTGATTTCACCACTACCCTAGACAGCTCGTTCCAACATTGACCACCCTTTCCATGAAGAATTTTTCCATAATATACATCCTAATCCTCCCCTGGTGCACCTTGAGGCCATTTCCTTTGGTCCCATCTGTTGTTACCTGGGAGAAGAGACTGACCCCCACCTCGCTACAACCTCCTGTCAGGTATTTATAGCGACCAATAATGTCTGAACCTTCTTTTCTGCAAGCTAAAAACCCTATGTTCCCTCAGCCACTCCTCACAGGACTTGTGCTCCAGACTCTTCATGAGTTCTGTTGCTCTTCTCTAGACATGCTCCAGCACCTCAATATCTTTCTTGTAGTGAGGGGTCTAAAGCTAAACACAGGATACAAGGTGTAACCTCACCAGTGCCGAGTACATTTTGTGTTCTTAAACTACCTCTATAATGAGATTGTTGTCAGGAATGCTTAGATCCTTATCATGTCAAAAATATCTCATTTTCATATCTTTACCTATGAATCTCTCCTTAAATTCATAAAGTCTCTTCTTGAAATAAATATTTAAAATAAATGCAAATGCTGGACTAAAAATACTGTCTGGCCATAAGCATTTTTGTTTTTAGAACAAAGGAGGTCTCTATTCCATAGTGCTGAAGGTCCAAAGCTCATTTGAAATAGTGAAAAAGTTTCACTGAATTGGTAGACAAAGGAACAAGATCCTATCCTCAAAACTAGACTATAAAATATAGAAATATAGAATATTGGAACTAATAAATTTTACAAAACAGTCTGCATCTTACCAGCTACAAATACTGTCTTCTCCTGTGTTATTCCTTACAATGAAAATAAGATGATAAGATGAACTACAAAGAAACACATTACAGAAGGAGATAAGCAGAACCAGTGAGCAGATTGGGTTAAGATGATACAGCACTTGACAATAGGTATAAAAAAAAAAGGAAAAAAAGTCCCAAATATATTCTGTTTTTATAAACTTCAAGTTAAAAGGAAAAAAAAAAAAGGCTGAACTTCTGACAGGATATAGACACTTGAAATGAACCTTTACTAAATAGTTCTGAGTAAAAAGCTTACATAAAAGTGTGTAAATGTCAAGGTGCCAAAAGGCATGCAATGCTCCTGAAGATGAGCACAGAACTACCAGTGACACAATAGCAAATCTTATGCCAAAAAGCATAACAAATACATCAAATATTGGTAAAAAAGTTGTGAACTGCATTACTCACAGGAGCGATGGGACATGGAGCAGGATGGGTTGGCCAGGCAGGCAGGCTATGCAACGCAACAAAGCACAGTAGGGAGAACTGCTAGGAATCAGGAATTGACACCAACGTTTTAACATGGTCTGTGAGGCAGCTTAGTTCCAGCCTACAGATGAAAGAGAGAGACAAGCAAAACCACCAGCTGTCAGTCTCACACTTGTCCAGAAGGAACAAGTGATGACATAGCCACTTCAGGGCATCAATAAATGATAGTTACCACAGGAGTATAAATAATTTTAAAACTATTTATTAAATAATAATTTCTTATAGCTAATTATTGAAATATACATACTGGAATGCTATTGTATTGCATCTGATGATTAGGGAGTAAAATTACATCCATTTGATACCGATATGTAATCTGGCTAACATCTTCTTCATTGTGAGAACCTTGCCATCTAGAGAAGAGATGCCCTGTTCTGGAAATCATTTGCTGTCTGGGTCCATAAGAGCCTCCCTTTCCATCACCACTTATGAATGTACAGATAGCAGAGGTGGAAGACTGAAGACTATGGGACCCCATCCTACTGTGTGTCATTTTAAGCAGAGATAATTCATATGTCTGGTTTTCTATTAACATGTCAGATTACTATCAGAGATGCTTGCAGAAGTTACCACAGGTGTTTACACAGTCAGTTTCTGAGTATGTTGAAATAATATTGAATTCACAGAAGAATTCATAGCACCTAAAATTCATTATTATTATTGGTAATGATTCATGATTCTTTCTTACAGGATCCTTGTTCAGGAGGTCCTATATACATTTTAAGATTTATACAGGCAATCAGTTTCTTCAAAAACTCCTATGAAATGAACAAAAGCTCTTAATTTTTACATTTTTCTTTCCAATTTGTTTCATGTTATTTTTTTAAGTCATAGGCTGGTTTTTCATACAGGAAGAAAATCACTGATATCCAATATAAAAGCTGAACCCCAAAATGCACCAGTTCTCTAAAAAGAGATGGAATGAACAACACATTGGGAACAGCCTCCAACTGAAGTAGCTTATAATGCAGCACTTTGGGAAGAGTGTCCCTTCATAAGCAGAAACCCTGTAAAGTGAAGATTAAAGAGTTTACTGCCTCAGCATGTATAATATTATTCTGCAAGCCACCACCATCTGTAATTCTCAAATCTCTATAACAGATGTATCAACACTAATGTACGTAACTGTTCCAAAGACCTCTTGTTTCTGGATGTCTTAGTTGCACCTGAACTGGCAGGTTGCCAGTTTTGCATGGACTGGGATGAAACAAGAAATTTATTTTTGTTTTTTTTTTTGTTTGTTTGTTTGTTTGGGTTGGTTGGTTTTATG